>NW_028318360.1:1167500-1445000 GCF_062004578.1 Staurois parvus | reverse complement strand
CCCCTCCCAACCTGTTCTGTTAAACAGAGGCAGTATAGAATTTTATTTAGAGTGTGATAATAAACATCTTCTGCTGTGCTGTATCTTTATGAAAATGATAATGCTCTATATAAATAGCCAAAAAAAGACAAACATACTGTAAAATGTTTCTTTAAAAATGCACTTTAAACATAAACTTTAAAAATAAATGCAAAATGTAAAAAACCCAACCCGTATAATTCCAGTTTTAGGGACAGTAAAAGATGTCATACCGGCTGATGAGGTTTCTGGGATGGAATTCTCTGCGGCACTGGGATGGTTCTTGGTTTGGGCTTCGTTAAATTGAACTCTTTCACTTCTGTTACTTTTGATGATTTCACTGGAGTAGAACCAGTTACTGACTTACTTTCAAGGCCATCTATTACATCCAGGATTTCAGGTTGCCAGCTAGTGGAAAACACACATGCGGGTCATAGGATTACAGTAATGGATCAGGAATGAATCACAGTCAGATAGCTGCAGTCAGAAGACATGCAATAGGTCATATATGTTAGTTCATATTTCTACAGTCTATCAACTACAGGCTGCACCTCTGACACTTGGACGGAATACAAGCAGGTTAAGACAGAGGGATAGGCAATTTGCAGCATCATTCAGAACCATGTTAAAGTGTATCCAAACCCAAAAACAAAAATGTAATCTATTGCAGCTCACCAGTCCTTAGATGTGATGGTGCATTAGTTTTGACGTTTAGAATGGAGAACATTTCCAGCAAGTACAGAGTCCTTATCAATTCATGTGAGCTTAAAAAAAAGTTTAAAGAACTCTATCTCTATTTTGTAATCTACTAGTCCCGTCAATCCACTATACTGTATACTGGGGATGGAAAAGGGCAGACAAGTCTAGTCTGTCTGACAACCATGGCTGTCCCCATAGATACAGTGGAGAAAAAAAACGTAGACATGAAGGGATAGCGTTTGTTACTGAAACAGGATCCATGAATGGATGAAGGTCAGATGAATTAGAGATCCGCTCTCTACATTCATAGACTGTTTTTTCATTCATAGAAGCTATTGTATGACTTCTATGAATGGAGGAGGTGAGCAGAAAGGGCAGACATAGACAGGCACTCTTAAAGTGTGCTTGTCACAGCTTCCATAGTTCTATTTGGCAGCACAGTGGCTAAATGGTTAGCACTTCCGCGTGGCAGTACTAAGGTCGTTGGTTCAAATTCCAACCAGAGAACCACCTGCCTGGAGTTTGCATGTTCTCCCTGTGCCTGTGTGGGTTTCCTCTGTGTACTCTGGCTTCCTCCCACACTCCAAAGACATGCTGGTAGGTTAACTGTCTCCTGTCTAAATTGGCCCTAGTATGTGTATGCATGAATGTGAGTTACGGACCTTAGATTGTACGCTCCTTGAGGGTTAGGGACTGAGGTGAATGTACAATAATATATGTAAAGCGCAGCGTAAATTGATGGCGCTATAGAAGCACCTGTAATAAATAAATAAATTTGCAATTACCCTGAAAGACTATGGTTGCGGGAGTGGGGGGGGGAGAGACATTGGAGAAGCAAGATTTCATCTAATAGAGTTGCCAGCAGTACAAGGGACACATCACACTGATGGAAAGTAATGTTCCTTGTGCTGATTGTTTTTTATATATACTGCTGTACAATGACTATCCCTGATCCATCTAGGCTTTCCATGAACCTAAATCAAAGCTAACCTTACTAAACAAACTGTGATATTGCTTTCCAAAATTTCTCATTTTTTAGATACATATAAGATCCACATAGATTGCAATCTGTTAGAACTGTAAGAATTATATCTGGTTTTCGAAAGGTGGTGACCTATGCCATGACTTCCTTTATGTTGTAAAGTAGCCCTGACCCCACCGCTTTCATCGCAAACACAATGACGCCTACTCCACGCAACTAGAGCATAACTAAAGAAAGAATCAGTGGCTCTTGGAGCTGGCATCTCGACAATACTTTATTTTGGCTCAGAGATTAGGTAATTGTGGTGCCAATCCCAGAACAGGATCGTCCAACTAGACAAGGTAAGTGCAAGCTAGAAGGGGTTTCATCTATTATTAGGTGTAAGGTATCTGAACCCAAAAACAAAATGTTAATATATTGAAGTTTACCAATCCTTAGATGTGATGGCTGCATTAGTTTTCCCTTGCAGCCTGTACCTATGGAAGGAGCCATGTTTGTCATACAACAGACATGGACTTCAAACATGTCTGCCTTTGTTCATCTCCATTACACTTTTAATTGATTTCTGAATAAAAATGAATGCAGCCACCACATACAGTCATGGCCGAAATTGTTGGCACCCTTGATATTTTTCCTGAAAATCAAGTATTTCACACAAAAAAGGTATTGCATTAACACATGTTTTGCTATACACATGTTTATTCCCTTTGTATGTATTGGAACAAATATAAAACAGAGGCAGAAAAGCAAATATGACATAATGTCACACAAAACCCCAAAAATGGGCTGGACAAAAGTATTGGCACCCTTAACTTAATATTTGGTTGCACACCCTTTGGAAAACATAACTGAAATCAGTCGCTTCCTATAACCATCAATAAGCTTCTGACACCTCTCACCCGGAATTTTGGACCACTCTTCCTTTGCAAACAGCTCCAGGTCTCTCTTATTGGAAGGACACCTTTTCCCAACAGCAATTTTAAGATCTCTCCACAGGTGTTCAATGGGATTTAGATCTGGGCTCATTGCTGGCCACTTCAGAACTCTCCAGCGCTTCTTTGCCATCCATTTCTGAGTGCTTTTTGACGTATGTTTGGGGTCATTGTCCTGCTGGAAGACCCAGGATCTTGGACGCAAACCCAGCTTTCTGACACTGGGCCCTACAGTGCGACCCAAAATCCTTTGGTAATCCTCAGATTTCATGATGCCTTGCACACAGTCAAGGCACCCAGTGCCAGAGGCAGCAAAACAACCCCAAAACATCATTGAACCTCCACCATATTTTACCGTAGGTACTGTGTTTTGTTCTTTGTAGGCCTCATTCCGTTTTCGGTAAACAGTAGAATGATGTGCTTTACCGAAAAGCTCTATCTTGGTCTCATCTGTCCACAAGACGTTTTCCCAGAAGGCTTTTGGCTTACTCAAGTACATTTTGGCAAACTGTAGTCTTGCTTTTTTATGTCTCTGTGTCAGCAGTGGGGTCCTCCTGGGTCTCCTGCCATAGCGTTTCATTTCATTTAAATGTCGACGGATAGTTCGCGCTGACACTGATGCTCCCTGAGCCTGCAGGACAGCTTGAATGTCTTTGGAACATGTTTGGGGCTGCTTATCCACCATCCGGACTATTCTGCGTTGCAATCTTTCATCAATTTTCCTCATCCGTCCACGACCAGGGAGATTAGCTACAGTGCCATGGGTTGCAAACTTCTTGATAATGTTGCGCACTGTGGACAAAGGCAAATCTAGTTCTCTGGAGATGGACTTGTAACCTTGAGATTGTTGATATTTTGCCACAATTTTGGTTCTCAGGTCCTCAGACAGTTCTCGTCTCCTCTTTCTGTTGTCCATGCTTAGTGTGGCACAGACAGACACACAATGCAAAGGTTAAGTGAACGTCTCTCCTTTTTATCTGCTTTCAGGTGTGATTTCTATATTGCCCACACCTGTTACTTGCCCCAGGTGAGTTTACAGGAGCATCACATGCTTGTAACATTCTTATTTATCCGCAGTTGTGAAAGGGTGCCAATACTTTTGTCCAGCCCATTTTTGGAGGTTTGTGTGACATTATGTCGAATTTGCTTTCTTTCCTCCCTTTTTTTGTTTTGTCCCAATACACACAAAGGGAATAAACATGTGTATAGCAAAACATGTGTTAATGCAATACGTTTCGTGAGAAATACATGATTTCCTGGAGAAATATCAAGGGTGCCAACAATTTCGGCCATGACTGTATACAAATTAATAAACTGCAATATATTAAACTGCTTTTTTAGGCTTAAAGTGGTAGTAAAGTCTGTTTTGTTACTTGTACCTGCAGGTAAGGCTATAACAAGGCATACCTGTAGGTACTGTAAATGCACATTTAGGAGATATTTACTTGTAAAGGAGCACCGGCGCATGCATTCTGAAGGAAAGACATGCCCATGCTGTTCCTTCAGAGCTGTATGCCATAAAAAATGACTCCAGCGTGCATGCGTGGGAGTGACGTCATTGCGGTTCGGCCATTCAAGTCGCCGGAGCTCAAGAACCCAGAAAAAGGACCGGGTGAGGATGGAAGTCCCGTGAGTAGTGACAACATGCCTCCACAGAGCTTTGTTTTCAGCTAAGTTTCACATAATGTGCCTGGCAGGGGCAAAGTTTTCTTTTTTTTTATTATCAGGTTAACTACCACTTTAATATGCTTTAAGGTGTTATGGTTAGGCTTTGAAGGTTAACCATTTAAGTATTTAAAGCCATCTAGTTTCTAGTTGAAGTATTTGAAGCAAAAACATGTTTTGTTTCAGATAAAACAGGGAACAGTGAGAGCCCCGTCACGTTTTATTGATGTCCCACTGGGGACAAAAAATACATTTAAATAAAATAAACAAAAATAATTTAAAAAACGTAAAAGCGCCCCCTACCCCCACCGCGGGTGTAGGTCTGGCACACATAAGTAAACTGTGATTGCACTACACATATGAGATATTGCCATGAACATCTGAGTGACAGAAATAAATCTAGGGACACAATTCATGATTAACTCTAAACTGATAACCTATAAAAGATTTTAAAGCGTCACCTATCATCTTTTATTCTGTACCAACATAGTAAGTAGGTGTACCTCGGTTTACGAATTTAATTCGTTCTGAGGGACTTTTCGTATTGCGAAAAATTTCCTAAACCGAAACACTGTTTACAATAGGAATGCATTGAAAACCAGGTCAGAAAAAGTAAAAAAAAGAAAAGTCTTTTATCTGTTCAAAACTCTTTATAAAGTGCACTTTTAAAAGCATAAATACTGTACAGGGACATGATTAAAAATTAATTTGTAAATGCAATGAAAACCAATGAATCCCTTCCGAAGGGTCAGAAAAAAGTAAAAAAAAGTTTTATCTGTTCAAAACTCTTTATAAGTGCACTTTAAAGGCATAAAGGGACATGACTAAAAAAATGCATTCAAAATCAATTAATCCGTTCTGGAGGTCAGAAAAAAATCAAAAAATGTTTTATCTGTTCAAAACTATTTATTAAGTGCACTTTAAAGGCAAAGTACTATACAGGGACATGATTAAAAAAAAATTGTAAATGCACTGAAAACCAATTAATCTGTTCATATTGCAAAAAGAATTCGTAAACCGAGGCATTATTTTCAATGGATTTTCATTCATAAACCCAAAATTACGTTAACGAGGCGTTCGTAAACCGAGGTATGCCTGTATTATATTGTGTTTGTGTACACTAAAATTCATTTTAGCTTATTTTTTCCTAAATTTTTTTTTATGTCTGACATAAACAAATTATAACACCCACAATTATATTCTACAAGGCCTCTGCTTTCAGAAAATATATACCATTTGGGGGTTTTAAATAATAGTCTAGCAAAAAATGCTGATTTTTAACTTGTGTTTGAAAATTTAAAAAATGCCCAGACAGTAAGAGGTTCAAACCACCATCTCCAGGGAGATAGAAAAACTTAACTTTCCAGTAAGATATCCATCAAAATTATCAAATGTATTTTTAAATGCAGTTAGTTGTATGGGCCTAAGTTGGACCTAGCCATCTTGAATCCCCTGTACAGTAGAACTCAGACTAGAAGAGTAAAGGACAGAACTTTAAGCCAATAACCAGTGTGGCCGTTTTCACAGGCGTGATGAAGCTGTCATAGCAGATAGGACTTACTTTAGCAAAGGAATGATCCAATTTTCCTTGACGTAATTTGAATCATATATCTGACTCCATTCATCTTTTATCCATGTGTTCAGGTTCAGGTGATCGAGGAAGAACCTAAGAAACTGAGCAGAGAGATTTATTACTAAGTATGAAGTTATATCATTTTGTAATTTGATTTCTATCAGTTTCATCAACTCAGCAGTGCTTCTCTGCACCACTGCATCCTGGTCCGTCATGGTGACAGCTGCAAATATTAGGGACATAGTTAAAAAAAAAAGTCCAATCCAACAAAAGCCCAACTGCAGGTTTCAGGTATTTCTCCATAAAGCCTTCCATGTTCCTGGCTCACAGATTAAATATTTTTACAATACAAATTTTAATTCAAGTAGAACACTGGCTGGTAAACTGATGTCCCAATGCCGTCCCTCTTACCCTCCAGTGTTGGTGGTGGGCAGCCTTCCTCAATACTGCAGAAAACAGCAGCCATGTCTTGACCTATGAGTGCCAACCCATGCAAAACTTTGCTGTGAGCCCAGGCTGCATGATTGTGTACCCCAGGGGAGTCACCAATGACAGCCTGGGGTCAGGATACAAACACAGGGGTTCTTCTGGGCTCTGAGGAAGAGGCAAGCCCTCGAAACGCATCAACCTGTTGAAGGTCCAGAGTTTTGATTACGGACAGATACGTAGTTCGGATTGGACAGAGCTGTTCCTTCACGATGTGCCTATGACTTTATTGTCATTTTGTGAGTACAATACCTACTTTTAACATTTAATAAACACATTTTTTAAGGTAATGCACTAGGCCAGTGCGCCATCTGGTTCTTCCTACATAGCCATCTGAGACATTAGATATCTCCTTGCCTGATCACTTACTCATTCTTTATAGACACCTAGTTTTTGCTAAAATCTAACTTCCTGCTACTCTCCAGAACTTCCTATGTATGCCTCATGCACACTGGGAATTCAACCCCAATGCATGAGGCTGCAGTGCTTAGCTACAGCTGGAGGGCACAGTCGCACTGAAGGGCTAAGCGATTTTCGTATTAGCTGTAGTTTTCTAGTTACACTATCTATGTAAGCTGTAACAAAACTGTTGAGTTTCGATTCCCTGGAAAATATGTAAGAAAGGAGAGTGTATTATCAGCTAGTTTTATTCTCACTGCGTATGCAAACCTGTAATTGGCTACTGCCTTAGCCACCGCCTATGTATATGTTATAGAAATATCTATCAAGTGATAACATTTTGATAATTATGTTGATACACCACACTACTGTGTCTGTTAATGCTCATTATCTTGAGCTCGTGGGGGGGTATAATTCAGCAGAAGGTCCACGGCAGATGTAACCCCTGGGGTAATATTTAGTAACCCAACACGCAACGTCCAGCCCCACTGCCAGAAGCCTGTCAAACTCTATGAGAGTCTTACAGCTACAGTGGCCGGACTGGGAAGGTGCATTCAGCGATACTTCTGTTAGGGCAGTATGAGCCCAGGGGGGAATGCCTAGAATGAAGACTGCTTTCTGAATCTTCTTCCTTCAGCACATGCTACCCTAAACATACATACTTCTATGTGCACTGCCCAGACCCATTGAGCCACAGCAAAGGCCATAAAGTAACATTTAACCTTCCTTTACTTTTTAAAATAAACATGGTATACTTATATGCTCTGTTCAATGGTTTTGCACATGGTCCTCCTCTTCTGGAGTCCCCTGCGGGCACACCAGGCCCCTCCTCTTTGGCGGATGCCCCCATGGAAAGCTGCTTGTGGGCTCGTTCTTTAGCCTCCCTGTCTATTCGCATCGCACCCGCCACATCATCTGATGGCTCCTGCTGCTATCAATCTGACCAATGAGGAGGGAGACAGCAGCGAGAGCCACTACTCTCCTGCACATCGCTGGATCAGATTGGGCTCAGGCAAGATTAAGCAGGGGGGCTGGGGGGATCCTGCAGCACAAAAGGTTTTTTACCTTAATGCATAGAATTCTTTAAGGTAAAAAACCTTACGGCTTTAGAGACACTTTAATGCTGAAAGCCAGGCTACACAATTATTGTCTAAATACAAAGGCAACGAATATTCTTACCTAAATCTTGGTGTTCTTTTTGTATTTCTTCTAGATCTGTGCAGTAATCCAGCATAAAACAGATCTGTTCTCTGTACAGGCTGTACAGTGATGATGTAATCTCAATTATTACAAGGTAATATCTAACTTTGCAAAAGCATTTGGTCCCACAAAATGGATTTTTTTATATCTTGTGGTTATTGAGGAACATACATAAAGGAAAGCTTTTGTGCCTGGAGTTCAGATTTTCTCTATACTTTTTCACTTACTTTTTGCACTTATGCCAGGAATTTGCTCTTTGCTAAAAAAATTTTAAATATTCTATGTGGAGATATATCAATAAAATATGTCATGCAGCAAGGCCATCAGTTTCTTTATGTGGGTATTGGGTATGTTTTGGTGATCCATCCTCAAATGTTGTGCCGCGTTCCAGCTTTCCTTAAAAAACCCCATAGAGCCAAACTTGTGTACGCGCTTCTGGCTGGACTAGGGCTAACAGGATGTCCCTCCATACAAACACACAGTCGTTACAAGCCTGTCCCCCCTCTTCCCACCTCTAAGCTGATTGGCTGTTGGTTTCTATGTTGTTACCTGCAACTTCCTTTTGGGCCCACGTTCTCACCCAAAAGGAAGTTCGGGGAAGCTGTACTGAGAGACCGGGAGCCAGTAAATAAGTAAATGTGTGCCACATATCATGCATATTAAGTAGTGGGAAATCTTTACCACACTGCTTAGCATGCATGGATTAAAAAAAGAAAATCCTTCATACTATGGAGGAGAATGAGAGGTGCTGACCTCCAGTGTCTCAGGATCATCATTCTGGCTGCCAAGAAGAGAACACGCAACGGGCCTTTCTGGTGGCCGAGATAGGACCAGAGATTAGTGAGAAAAACAACATCCGGCATTGTGTGAATTTTATGACTTGGGACCTGCTCATATATACTGATAAGATTTGTGACTAAAAGGCAGATATCAGGGGGAAAAAAAAAACACCATATATCAAACATGTTTCATTTTTCGCAGCACTAGCATCTGTTCTAAGTGGAGGGATTATTTTCTTTAAAGCAGTAGGATATGTATATGTAATGTACTATTTATGGCATGTATATATCCATGTAACATTAAAATCTTCAAATTTTTCCCTAGGACCACAGTCAATATGTTGAGTTTGTATTAAAGTAAACATTTTGTGCTAGTCATATTTTGTGAATTGGTGGTGAAGATTGTTTTCACAGGCAGTGATCTTCTTTTAGGTAATGTCCATCACAGAATTATTCTGCCACATTAGGCCACAATGTGCTGTCACTAGTGTGTTGCTCCCTAGTATCCATCACGCTTCGCTCTTCTGTTTTCAAACCTACTGTCAGAAACCTCGTGTTAGCCATCAGAGAGATGCATCCACAAGTTTTTGGGCTCCGGAAGTTAACTAAGCATGTGAAAATGTGCATTCACATACCAACGCATGCAGAATGGCATGCATGTGGAAGCAAGGACATGTCCACCACAGATTCTGGTACGAAGTGGACTATTTAAACCTGGATGGAATCATTGCTGGATGGTCTTTCAGCTTGTATCCCTATTATCCTTGATCCTGAATCCTGCTTGACTCTGTTATTGACCCAGCTTTCGTCTATACCTTCCTGTTGATGATTGCTGCCTACCTGCGTTACCAACCTTGGCCTGAACTCTTGACCAATATTCTGTCTATCGATTCTGTACCTCCTTGCCTGCATGTTGCCAACCTCTGCTCGTCTCTGATATTAATCCTGCTGGTGGTTTGATACCTTTCTGCCCGACTGTTACCGAACTCAGCTCATGACCCCACTCTGCTCTCTACTGGCTTGGGTGAAGTTAGGGTGCCCTCATTACTGCGTTTCTGCCTACCTGACACAGGTGCTCCCAAGTTCAAGCCTGTAGTTCTTGCTTCCTGGCACTTGTACCCTTCCATTGCCTTAGCAGTCCCTACTTCAACTTCAAGGGGTGCTCAGATAGGAATTGTGCAAGAGGCCATCCTCATCATCTCCAGCTTCTCATACAGGCAGTGCCGAGTTTATAATGGTGCAAAAGGGGAAACTGCCCTGGGCCCCCTGACAGAAGGGGCCCCCCTCTATACAGTTGTGCTCAAAAGTGTAGAGGATATGTATAGGGCGCATCAATGGAGGAGGCTGTGGGCCGAGAGATGTCAGCCGGAGATGGAGAAGACACAGGACAGCAGGCACCAGGCAGCACTTCTAGAAGTTGAAGCAAACTCTGTATATGGAAGAGGATAGAACAAGAAGGCTTTTCTAAGTGCAGTATATCCAGAAGAATCTTTAATAATGACGGTTAGAAACACTTACAAACTCATGGTTAAAACAGGCTCAATAAAATCTTTAGAGTGCACAGGCTCAATGCTGGATGGTGGATTGAGCCTCTGCATTCTGCCGATTTTATTGAGCCTGTTTTAACCACGAGTTTGTAAGTGTTTCTAACCGTCATTATTAAAGATTCTTCTGGATATACTGCACTTAGAAGTGCCTTCTTGTTCTATCCTGTGCTCAAACGTTTACATACTCTGGCTGAAATTGTGAAATTTTGGCATTGATACTGAAGATATGACTGATCATACCAAAAAACTGTCTTTTATTTAAGTATAGTGATTATATGAAGCCATTTATTATTGCATAGTTGTTTGGCTCCTTTTTAAATCATAATGATGACAGAAATCACACAAATGGCCATGATCAAAAGTTTACATACCCTGGAATGTTTGGCCTTGGTACAGACACACAAGGTGACACACAGGTTGAAATGACAATTAAAGGTTAACTTCCCACATCTGTGGCTTTTTAAATTGCAGTTAGTGTCAGTGTATAAATAGTCAATGAGCTTGTTAGCGATCACGTGGATGCACTGAGCAGGCTAGATACTGAGCCATGGGGAACTAAGAGGAATTGTCAAAAGACCTGCCTAACAAAGTAATGAAACTTTATAAAATGGAAAAGAATATAAAAAGATATTCAAAATCTTGAATATGCCAGTCAGTACTGTTCAATGACTTATTAAGAAGTGGAAAGTTCAGGAATCTCTTGATACCAAGCCAAGGTCAGGTAGACCAAGAGAGATTGCAGCCACAACTGCTGGAAGAATTGTTCGAGATGAAAAAAAAATCCCACAGGTAACTTCAGGAGAAATATAGGCTGCTCTGGAAAAAGACTGCTTTTTTTTCAATCCTAGTTATGTTTTGCCTTCATCCTTTGTTTTAAAGAGCCTTTACCCCAAATTCAACATCACTCAGAGAGGGAATCTTTCTGTGATTACACCATCCTAAGAGAATCTTGCTCTCACACAAGGAAGGATCTGAACCTTAATGTACACCAACTAGGGACCCATCAAGCAAAGAGATTGAAGATTCAGAAGACTTGACACTGTTATTTAAAGAGCTACAAAAAGGGGAAACTATTACATATAACAAGAGTATTCATCTCCAGAGTTAAAGCAATTCTATGGGTTCTTTTTTTTGGAAAATAACAAATGTGTCTATACTTACCTGCTGTGTGCAGTGGTTTTGCACAGAGCAGCCTGGATCCTTCTCTTCTCAAGTCCCCCGCAGGCTCTCCTTGCCCCTCCCTCTTGTCGGGTGCCCCCACAGCAAGCAGCTTGCTATGGGGCACCTGCTGGTCTGTGTTTCCATTCACACATGGAGCCGTGGCTTGGCCCCGCACCTTGTCTCTACTCATTGGCTGACTGGCTGTGATTGAAAGCAGCGGGTACCAATGGCTCCCACTTGCTGTCTCAGCCAATGAGGAGGCAGAGACTCAGGACAGCAGAGGCTGCTGTTCACATCGCAGGATCGTGAGGATACTCAGGTAGTAAGTATTGAAGGCGCTGGGGGCACTGCTGCACACAGAAGGCTTTTTTACCTTCATGTATAGAATGCATGAAGGTAAAAAACCTTGAGCCTTTACAAATGGGAGCCACTTTAAACCCAGTTACCAGCAACTGAGAACCCAAAAGTGAATTAGCCTGACAGCTTGTCCAGCAAACTTGGGGAGAGACATCTCAGAAGCTGGAATTTATATTAAAATGCTGCAAGACATTTGGGTGTTGCCTAAAGTGATACTGTGTTTTATTACTTTGTTGAACCTTTTAGCGTGTTTAACTTTCCTTTTCTGCACATCTACTGTCATTCGTGCTGTGCTTGCACTCTTTATATTCTGACCTCAATATAACCAGGATATCTGTTCTCTCAAAACTAAGTGTGTTTATATTGTGGTTCAATGCCAGGGGGTCCTTTTGGTCAAAGGTTCAAGATCCTGGTCAGCAGAGGCTATGCTTTCAAAGTAGGCTCAGCACAGACTGGGAACCCAAAAATACTCACACACTTTTATTAAACATATCTTGGGATGTGCAATTTTGCTTGCAATCATCTGTAAAAGTTTTTACTCTGGACTGGTAAATTGTATCTTTTTTAAACAAATGTTGGCAGCTCAAGTGACCCACACATAGAGTATTCACACTCATCTTTTGTAACATGTTACACCCGTATTCAGGGGGTAACATATAACATATTACAAATGCACTGGCCCTGGTACCCCTCTGATCCCGTTTTGACAGCGGGCAGGAGATTGTTTTCCCCAGCTCGCTGTCACAATCTAAAAAAAACGCCTGCCCGGCCACGTCGACCATTCACTGTGTGCTGTGAATGGGAAACCTACAAGTACCAACATGATTTGCAGCTGTTGATTTGTAGTTCTCAATGATCTACCAGGGTGCTGTTGAGCGCTCTTGGTAGATATTATATTGTTATTGTTATTATTATAATACAGGATTTATATAGCGCCAACAGTTTGCTCAGCACTTTACAATATAAAGGGAGACAATACAGCAACAATACAGTTCAATACAAGAGGGTTAAGAGGGCCTGATCCTGGGAGCTTACAATCTAAGAAGTTCATTTAGCTTCCTGTCAGTGTGAAACTGCCTGTCTGTATCAAAAGTATGGGCAGACAGATACACAGTCTGCAAGACAACGGCATTACACCCATGATCTGCTGATCACGGGTGCAATGCTTTACAGGTCCTTAACCAAAAATTCATAAATGCATATTTTTTTATCTGCTAAAAATGTGCATTTATAATTTTTTTTTGTAAAAGTGAACTTATCCTTTAACCTCCCTGGAGGTCTAACTAATCAATATTTTTGAATGTCAAAGCGGTACATTGTTTTGCATGGAAATTTGTTGTTTTATATTGTAGGCCTGTAATTCTTAACAATAACTCACTTAAATCTATCCAAACGAGTCTAGTAATCATCCCGGGTATGATAAAGTTTGAAACACGAAATCGTAAATTATTATATAATAAATAATTATAAAAAAATAATATTATAATAATTATAAATTTAATTCAATAATGTAATCAAACCAAAAAACACTGAAATTTGAAATATAGCGTCAAGTTCGGACATCATCACTGAGCTTAGTCGCAGAATCGTTTTCAGTGTCTGATGACAAATTTCCCCACGAATCATTATCACTCAATTCTGCAAGTGGTTCTAATTCACTATCGCTGTTCTCTAGTTGGTCTAAAACTGCTTTTGACCTAAAGGGACACTTTTTGGATGTCATGGACATTTCTCAGTTTCCAGGCAGAAAGAACAGTAAAAGTGCAGGCAGGGCACAGGACAAAGCACTCGGGACAAAATTTAGGTGAAATGGTTTGATACAGTAATGTAATACTAACAGATTACAATGTATTGTGTGTATGTCATGTTTTTACTTCTTTGAATCTCACGCCGGTTTTGACCCCCTGCGTACAGACGCTCACAGGGAAGGGGATGCTGGCATCGGCTGGAGGACACAGTGGGAAGACTTTGGGGATCGCAAGACAAGGTAAGGATCGGGGAATCGCAGGACAAGGTAAGGATCGGGGAATCGCAGGACAAGGTAAGGATCGGGGGATTGCAGAACAAGGTAAGGATCAGGGGATTGCAGGACAAGGTAAGGATCAGGGGATCGCAGGACAAGGTAAGAATTGGAGGATCGCAGGACACGTTAAGGATCAGGGGATCGCAGGACAAGGTAAGGATCAGGGGATCGCAGGACAAGTTAAGGATCGGGGGATCGCAGGACAAGGTAAGGATTGGGGGATCGCAGGACACGTTAAGGATCAGGGGATCGCAGGACAAGGTAAGGATCGGGGGATCGCAGGACAAGGTAAGGATTGGGGGATCGCAGGACAAGTTAAGGATCAGGGGATTGCAGGGCAAGGTAAGGATCAGGGGATCGCAGGGCAAGGTAAGGATCAGGGGATCGCAGGGCAAGGTAAGGATTGGGGGATCGCAGGACAAGTTAAGGATCAGGGGATCGCAGGACAAGGTATGGATCGCAGGACAAGGTAAGGATCGGGGGATCACAGGACAAGGTAAGGATTGGGGGATCGCAGGACAAGTTAAGGATCAGGGGATCGCAGGACAAGTTAAGGATCAGGGGATCGCAGGACAAGGTAAGGATTGGGGGATCGCAGGACAAGTTAAGGATCGGGGGATCGCAGGACAAGGGAAGGATTGGGGGATTGAAGGAAAAGCACTGCAGTGTAATCCCGAGTGTGGCTCGGGGTTACCACTTTTGGTACTGAGCCACACTCGGGATTACCGCTAGGAAGGTTGCCTATGACTGCGCATGTGACTGAGCATGTAAACCATATGTATGAGGGTCCCCCTGAACCTGAAGTGCCCCGGGCTCCTCAAGGTCTTAATTTGGCCCTGCATACAGGTATGTGACAACGTCTCTAGGAACATGATAACATGATAGACAGAAGCTGGTTGCATGGCATACAAAGTCATGCTAGTTTTTCAAGGCACTTTCATACAAGAGACACACTGAAGGTCCTTATCCCACGTTGTACACCATCATATGTAACTCTCAGAACACACATATTCATCAGTCAGGCTGCAAGCTTCTTTGCTGTGATGTAAGCAAGCCATGTTTCTGGCAGACTAGAACTATTTCGGTAGAAAGGGAGAACTGTGAGTAGCAGAGATCTAATTATAGGCCGCTAATGTGTGAGATGCATATGTTCATCAGTGCGGAGATGGGGGTGTGATGTCACTGGTGAGGCGGCTCACATCCCACCTGCTGCACTTATCCACAATACTGATCTTGCTGCTACATCTGCAGGAGATGACGCTGTTTCCACATCCCAGAGAGTGAAATAAAGACATCCAGCAACTCCACTGACAATCCAGCACATTATCAGCTCCATGTGAACTCCGGGCAAACTGCGCTTTATATGCCCAGCAACATGAGGACAGACGTAACAGAAGAGATGTAAGGGAATAAGACACAAGAGGGATCTGGGGTTACTGCTGCAGCTGCTACAGATCTGTGATTGCTCCTGCTGGTTCAGATAATCTGCACAACTTACTGCTGGGACAATCAGGAAACGTACATATCCCCTTCCACTGCAGCGTCATGACAGCTTAAGTAGAAAAATCACAGGAATCAAATAGCAGGATGGGAAGCAAGTCTGAAAGAATAAACTAGAAGAAAATCGGCTCCTTTGTACTCCCCAGATAAGCATTCCATGCTATTTACATGAAGGCACATGCTGTACCTAAAACAAATACAATGATAGTGCTATTACCCATATATCCTGGATTCAGAGAGCCCGTGGGTGCCCGATCCACAATTGCTCAGCTGTGTACCAGGGGCGGACTGACAACTCATGGGGCCCCCGGGTAATAGGGGATCATGGGGCCCCTGTGTCCTTGCCCAAACTCAAAAAGCCTAAGAAAAAGGTTCCAGGGGCATCTCATGGGGCCCCCTACTGACCCCGGGCCCTCGGGCAGTGCCAGAGTTGCCAAATGGTCAGTCCGCCCCTGCTGTGTACAATACTTGGTATAAAAGGATATGCATGAACATCGTTGCTCTTTACAATCTTGCATATATACTCGTCCCTGCTCACCATGGTTCTAGGTGTAATCCTGGACTCTGAACTATCCTTTTTGTCCCCACATCCAATCACTGTCCAGAGCTTGCTGCCTCAGCCTCTGTAACATCTCCAAGTTACGCCCTTTCCTAACCAATGACACCACAAAGCTTCTAACTCACTACCTGGTCATCTCCGGCCTTGACTACTGCAACTCCCTCCTCATTGGCTTACCTTTACATAGGTTATCCCCCTTTCAGTCCATCATGAATGCTGCCAGGCTCATCCATTTTATCAATCATTCAGTGTCTGCCACCCCTCTCTGCCAATCCCTGCACTACTGTCCGCTCAGCTAACGAATAAAATTCAAGATACTTACAACAACTTATAAAGCCATCCACAACTCAGCCCCCAGGTACACAACTGACCTTGGCTCAAAATACCGACCAAATCTTTCTCTTAGTTCCTCTCAAGACCTCCTGCTCTCTAGCTCCCTTGTCACCTCCTTCCATGCTCACCTCCAGGACTTCTCCAGAGCCGCACCCATCCTCTGAAACTCCCCTCCCCTATGTGTCCGACTATCTCCTACTCTGTCCACTTTTAGACAATTCCTAAAAACTTTCTTCAGAGAGGCCTATCTTGCCCCCACCTAGCAACTGCACATGTATTTTCTCCATCAGCCCACCCCCCACATTTATTACCTTTTTGTATCAATTGACCCTCCCTCTTAGATTGTAAGCTCTAACGAGAAGGGCCCTCTGATCCCTCCTGTATTAATTTATATTGTAATTGTACTGTCTGCCCTTATGTTGTAAAGAGCTGTGTAAACTGTCTGCGCTATATAAATCCTGTATAATAAAAATAATAATGTATATGTATGTGCAATAGACTCCCTCAAGAGTTGGTTCTGGCCAGCTCAGTGGATTGCTTTAAAAAAGTCCTGGATTCTTTCTTGGATACACAGAATATAACTGGATACTAACATTTATAGGTAAAGTTGATCCAGGGAATATCAGATTGCCTCTCGGGGGATCAGGAAGGAATTTTTTCCCAGCTGGAGCAAATTGGATCATGCTTTGCTGGTTTTTTTGCCTTCCTCTGGAACAACTGTGGGTGTAGGATTATAACTTTTTTTTTTTTTAATGGTTGAACTGGATGGACTTTTGTCTTTTTTTCAGACAGACTATGTAAATTAGAAGACACCAATGTAAAAATTGCAAATACAAAAAGTTGCCATGTTTTAGCCTACACTGTTTAAGTCAGGTTAAGCCGTCTAGGTGAAAGGCATCAACTTTTTGTATTTGCAATTTTTACACTGTGGTCTTCTAATAAATGCAAGGTTTTAAACAGCAACAACGGTCGTGTGGATCCTTTTCTACCATATACTGTACCTAAGCTTCTTTGTGTACAGTATGAAAAAAATGCTGTTACCAATAAAATTAATACAACTTCCCTCATAGGTCTGCAGACAGACCATGAGCATATCCATTTTTTATCGGAACCAGAATATGGATTGGCCTGTATCATGGATACCAAATATGGCTTACTAGTCCTTATCTTCCCAATTTTAGGCTCCGATCACACCACGCAGGTCTGATGGAACATGCATGAATTTCCACGTGCTATGTGTAGGGCAGTCCAGTCATTTCAATGGGCTGCTCTACACACAAGAAACTTGCAAAAGAAGTCCTTGCCTCTTTTGCAAAATTGCGCTGCAGAAAAATGTACAGAAGAATGAAAGGCATCACCATGCATTTGCTAAAGGGAAGCATGTTTCTGTGAATGTACCCTAAAGTTAAAGTATCATCTGCTTATATTTTGCTTTCCCTGGCTCCTTCTTTCCAATCTGATCAACATGTTTAATAAACTATTAAATAAAACCTGTTTTCATTGCATACTTTATTTTAGACCCAAAGATGACATCAGTGAGCCTCTGTGGTTCTCTATGCAATGCAGGCAGAATATAATTGGTGGGAGGGGCTGGCAGGAAGCTGTACATAGCTTGCTGAAAACAGAAAGCTGTAGTCATGGCCACATGTGATGCTGTGCCTAATTTCATTGTAGGCTGCCTCAGCATTATGGTTGCCCTCAAGGGGCTGGCTGTATCTGTAAAACTATGTATCTACTGAGATACATTGGAGTACTAAGGAGTATATGGTGTACAAAGTGCAGAATTCAGGCGTGTGCCATGTAAACAGCACAGGGTTTGGGGGGGGGGGGTACATACAGGAGTGTAGGGTTCAGGAGTACACTATGTACAGAGTGCAGGGTTCAGGAGTACGCGAAGTGTAGAGTTTAGGAGTATGCTATGTACAGAGTGCAGAGTTCAGGAGTATACTACATACACAGTGTAGAGTTCAGGAGTACACTACGTACAGAGTGCAGGGTTCAGGAGTACGCGTAGTCCAGAGTTTAGGAGTATGCTATGTAAAGAGTGCAGAGTTCAGGAGTAAACTAAATACAGAGTGCAGAGTTCAGGAGTACACTACGCACAGAGTGCAGAGTTCAGGAGTACACTACATACAGAGTGCAGAGTTCAGGAGTACACTACGCACAGAGTGCAGAGTTCAGGAGTACACTACATACAGAGTGCAGAGTTCAGGAGTACACTACACACAGAGTGCAGAGTTCAGGAGTACACTACGCACAGAGTGCAGAGTTCAGGAGTACATTACGCACAGAGTGCAGAGTTCAGGAGTACACTACATACAGAGTGCAGAGTTCAGGAGTACACTACGCACAGAGTGCAGAGTTCAGGAGTACACTACACACAGAGTGCAGAGTTCAGGAGTACACTACGCACAGAGTGCAGAGTTCAGGAGTACACTACACACAGAGTGCAGAGTTCAGGAGTACACTACATACAGAGTGCAGAGTTCAGGAGTACACTACATACAGAGTGCAGAGTTCAGGAGTACACTACATACAGAGTGCAGAGTTCAGGAGTACACTACATACAGAGTGCAGAGTTCAGGAGTACACTACGCACAGAGTGCAGAGTTCAGGAGTACACTACGCACAGAGTGCAGAGTTCAGGAGTACACTACGCACAGAGTGCAGAGTTCAGGAGTACACTACGCACAGAGTGCAGAGTTCAGGAGTACACTACATACAGAGTGCAGAGTTCAGGAGTACACTACGCACAGAGTGCAGAGTTCAGGAGTACACTACGCACAGAGTGCAGAGTTCAGGAGTACACTACGCACAGAGTGCAGAGTTCAGGAGTACACTACGCACAGAGTGCAGAGTTCAGGAGTACACTACGCACAGAGTGCAGAGTTCAGGAGTACACTACGCACAGAGTGCAGAGTTCAGGAGTACACTACGCACAGAGTGCAGAGTTCAGGAGTACACTACGCACAGAGTGCAGAGTTCAGGAGTACACTACGCACAGAGTGCAGAGTTCAGGAGTACACTACGCACAGAGTGCAGAGTTCAGGAGTACACTACATACAGAGTGCAGAGTTCAGGAGTACACTACATACAGAGTGCAGAGTTCAGGAGTACACTACACACAGATGGCAGAGTTCAGGAGTACACTACGCACAGAGTGCAGAGTTCAGGAGTACATTACGCACAGAGTGCAGAGTTCAGGAGTACACTACATACAGAGTGCAGAGTTCAGGAGTACACTACATACAGAGTGCAGAGTTCAGGAGTACACTACGCACAGAGTGCAGAGTTCAGGAGTACACTACGCACAGAGTGCAGAGTTCAGGAGTACATTACGCACAGAGTGCAGAGTTCAGGAGTACACTACATACAGAGTGCAGAGTTCAGGAGTACACTACATACAGAGTGCAGAGTTCAGGAGTACACTACATACAGAGTGCAGAGTTCAGGAGTACACTACGCACAGAGTGCAGAGTTCAGGAGTACACTACATACAGAGTGCAGAGTTCAGGAGTACACTACGCACAGAGTGCAGAGTTCAGGAGTACACTACGCACAGAGTGCAGAGTTCAGGAGTACACTACGCACAGAGTGCAGAGTTCAGGAGTACACTACGCACAGAGTGCAGAGTTCAGGAGTACACTACGCACAGAGTGCAGAGTTCAGGAGTACACTACGCACAGAGTGCAGAGTTCAGGAGTACACTACGCACAGAGTGCAGAGTTCAGGAATACACTATGCACAGAGTACAGAGTTCAGGTGGGTACAATGTGTACAGAGTGCAGGGTTTAGGGGTGTGATGTGTACAGTGTGCAAGCCCAACAACACCACCCCCCCCCCCCCAAAGCTTCCTCGCATTTCTACTTTCCTACCTGGCCCAGCTGGTACCTCCCTGTGTAGGCGGCTCTAGTACCAGTGTATTTGGCTCTAGTACCTCCCTATGTAGGTGTCTCTACACCCCGTGTATTTGGCTATAGAACCTCCTTGTGTAAGCAGCTCTGCCTCGCCTTGCAGGGAGATTGTTCTCTCTCTCAGATTCTGGAGATCTGTCTCCGCCATTACCTGCCATGAGTGCAAACAAGGGTCTGTTATATCTGGGAGTTGCTGAGAGCAAAGCTGTCCCTTGTGAACACAGAAGGCTTCTGTGGAGGGAGTGGAGGGTGAGAGCCGGAGGTGGTGGAATGGAGTTCCGCCATGTTCCAGATGCAAAACTAGGTGTGAGGGCCACATGATGAGACCTAGTGGGCCAGATTCGGCCTGCAAGCCTTGTGTTCGACATATGTGGCATACATGATTGGAAGAACTGAAATTCAATGAACAAAAGTGGAGAGCCATGGAGGGTAAGGTTGGAGTACAGTTCTAATCTCTAGTATTTCCCTGAAAATATACAGTCAAAATTAGTAGAAATACTCTGGTAGATTTTCTTCCTGTGTGTCCCAGTTGGGGGGGATTTCCTTCACTTCCTGTTCTAATGACTAAGGTCACCAACACAGGAAGTGAGAAGAAATAACTCCAACACTGACACAGATGGAACCAAAATAGTTTTTTTTTAGTAGAGAAGGTAAAGCTAGAAACCCTGTCTGTCTGATTGTTGTCTGGGTCTCCTTTATTTTCCTGTGGTAAATCGCTCCAGAATGAGATTCAGACAAAATGAAAAGAAAAAAAACTGACAAAGATTGTACCATTCTCCCACTCTATTAATGCAGAATTAAATTCTAAAAATAAAAAATTGCTAGGAGGTAGGGATTTTTGGCAAACAATGCATGCAGGGTCTCTTCTGCCAAAAAACTTCTTCCTCTCCCCCTAGCAATTTTTTCATTTTCTATGTACACCAGCTTTTCTCAACCTTTTTATTCCCAAGGAGATGACTAAACGTTCTGTCAATGCATAAATCAAGGAGATGCCTAAACAAAGTTGGCTCTGTCCTCCTGGAGAGAAAAACAGGTGAAGGCATTGTCAGGGATATCTCTGCTAAACACCTGGAAGTGTTAAACTTACACACTACTTATTGTCAGGTGTGAACTAGATTTAAAGCGTAGCTCCACCCAAAAGGGGAAGTTCCGCTTTAAGCCTTTGTCCCCCGCTCCCCATTAAGGATTGGCACCTTTGGGTACCCGAATTTGACAGATACTCGCTCCCACTTCCGCTGGACACGGACGTTGTCCTCCTACCCTCCCTCCCCGTAGTCTTGTGGGACACGTAACAGGTCCGAGAAGACTACGATGCCATTCACAAAGCCCAGCACTTCTCGTGCATGCGCAGTGGGCACCCGACTGTGAAGCCGCAAGATGTCACAGCCGGGTGTCCACACTGAAGATGATGGCGCCAGGGAGAGAAGACGGCCGGTGAAACCAGCGATTGTGAGGACACCGCTTGACTGAGGGGCAGGAAAGTGCTGTATTTTAAAAGTCAGCAGCTACAGTTTTTGTAGCTGCAGACTTTTATTTTTTTTTCCAGGTGGAACTCCACTTTAAACTGAGAAAAATAGAGGCAGTGCCTACCATGCAGCGTGTTCATTTATTTGAAAAAAAAAAACGAAAAAATTGGATGAAAGTGGTTGTAAACCCTTACGTATAGCCAGTATAGTGACATCCATTCAAAGTGCTGAATTTAAAAGCTTGTAGAGCTGTCAAAAAAGGGGGCAGAGAGATGAGGTTACACCCTGCAAAACTCAGTGAGGAGAGCTGATTGGAAGGAATAGACCCCCCCCCCTTTATACAGCTCACAGGAACAGAGCTGAGGCTGTCAATCTGCTGGAGATCCCTCCCCTGTCACCATCTTTTAGTGTCAGGAAAACCTGTCAGAAGTGATTCATACTGAAGGCAGAAGAACAAAGCAACAGATAAAAATTATTATTATTTCAGGTAATTATATAGCGCCATCAATTTACGCAGCACTTTGCATGTGTATTATACATTCACATCAGTCCCTGCCCTCAAGGAGCTTGCAATATAAGTTTCCCAATTAACATTCATACATTGACATACTAGGGCCAATTTAGACAGGAGACAATTCCCCTACCAGTATGTCTTTGGAGTGTGGGAGGAAACCAGAGCACCCGGAGGAAACACACGCAGGCAAAGGGAGAACATGCAAACTCTGAGCAGGTAGTGCCATGGTTGGGATTTGAAGCAATGACTCCAGTGCTGCCAGGTTGAAAACTAACCACTTAGTGACACAGTGCTGTTAATTCAGACAAGTACACACTATATGCTTTGTTCATATTTCATGTCTGAGGTTTACAATCACTTTAAAATATTTTGGAAAAAATCTAAATCAATTGACCTAAATATTCAATCATGAACATATTTCTGAATATTTTACATTAAAATGAAAAACTTACCTTGCCCATCTTGGGAACATCTTGGCTCCTAATGATTCTACTGAAGAGCTGAATGCCAAATTCTTCTAGTTTAAACGTGGTGATGTAACAGAACACTGTGGAAGTAAAAGCATTTTATGACAACATAAAAACAATATACTATCTCAGGCAAGGAGTGGAAATCTTGAAACTTTGGTCTGACTTAGAAAAACCTCTCTGAATGGGATTTGGATAAACCTCATGGGCGGTCCTGCCTTTGCATGAGACTAGTGCACAATTAATGCCCCCCTCCCCCCCCCCTAGTGGTCTAAATAAGTAATGCACCAAGTTAAAATGAGTTCCAGATCAGGCTTAGACATGAGCGAATATCTGCTTTGTCATCACTTCCCCGGATCTGTTTCTGCTGCCATAGGGTTTGGATTTACCAATCTGCTATTTTCTTTATTCTACTTTTTCCTTTGCTCCCAATTATACCACCCCCATTAAAGTTGTATTAAACCCTCATTTTTTTAGCACAACACAATGAGCGCAGTAAATTAAACATTTCCCAGTAAGATTCTTATCCCAGCACTTAAAATTCACAACTTTGAATGCTGCTGACTCCTGCTCTCTAACCCCTGGTTCACATGTGTGCGGGTGGTGCCGCTGCGGATCCGCACAAAAATCCGTGCAGCAGCAACCGCCCACACAGAGGAATGCGGACCTGCGGGCGGGTGCCATTAATTCTAATGGCACACCACCCCCACTAGAAATCGCAACTGTACTGGGAACCTCGGTTCCCGTGCAGCCTGCATTTTACGAAGAAGTGCAGGGATTTCTTTCCTGCATGTCCAGGGGCATGGGAGATCATTCAAATGAATGGGCTCTCATGCCTGTGCAAAACGCGGCCCACAGGAATGCGGAGATGTGAACCTAGCCTAAGTACAGCTTCCCTAAACATTTGGTGTTTACAGGAAAATGTTAACAGTTGACAAGGTAGTCTGGAGTAAGTTGGTTAGCTTTGAGAAAGAAGGGGGAGGAAGATCCACTTTTCTCCCCCCTTACCTAGGCTATGGGGTTGTGTGTTCCTATTGATGCACACAGTGCAGGGAGAGACAACTCTAGTCTCTGCATGCAAAAGTGGCTCCATAGGATTCTGTAAGAGAAAGGAGCCACCCTGAAAAAGGAAACCTGGGGCAGCAGCACGGGTGGACTGACAACTCATGGGGCCCCCGGGCAATTGGGGATCATGGGGCCCCTGTGTCCTTGCCCAAACTCAAAAATGCCTATGAAAAAGGTACCAGGGGCATCTCATGGGGCCCCCTACTGACCCCGGGCCCTCGGGCAGTGCCCAAGTTTCCAAATGGTCAGTCCACCCCTGGGCAGCAGTCATATCACCAGCTTAAATAGGAACACAGGAAAGGTTGAAAAATAAGTAAGCTGCATACTCAGTATGCTGCTGAAAGCACTTAAAAACTGAGAGCTTAATATCACTTTAAGGCCTCCTGCTGTATTTATCCCACCACATATGTGCATCAATCAGGGTATCCAGGGAGAACATCCCATGGGTTCAGCATGCACCACTGCTTATTCTAGTATTGTACAGTTATCAGAACAGTCTAGGCTTTTAGCATACAATGAAACATACTGTATATATATATAACACATTTCAGTAACTAGCTTCAGTTAGAAATAAACAGCTGAGTGCATAGAAAAAAAAATTTATACCCAGTTTATGGGTGTTCAAAAAGGAACCATGTTTAAAGTTGCTTGATAGGAGACCCTCACCAGGATTATCTTGGAAATACTCAGGGCTAAAAAACATATAAAAACTTAAGAAACGTAATTTAAAGGATGAGTTCACCTTTTTTTTACCTGCAAAAAAAAAAATGCGTATTTATTATTTTTTGTAAAAAGGTGAACTTATCCTTTAACCCCTTGACACCGATCGCACACAAATATGCGGCCTCTCGGCGTCTGGGCCTTGACGACGAGCGGCTACATATTTGAGCGCAATTAAAAAATACATATGTGCTGAAAGCACGTGTCCTGCGCACTCCCAGCACATATGTCCGCTACTCCTGGAAAGGTCCCAATTTCCCCTTTCGATTGGGACCTTTTCTGATCATGTGACCGCTGTGATGGCAAATCACAGCGGTCACATGACCCTAAAACCCCGCCCCACCTCCTGAAATTCTTTCACACTGGTGCGCTTAAAAATGCGGTATGCATTTTGCAAATATGCATATGGTATTTTTGACACGTTTTCAATGTATTTTTGGTGCATTTTATGGATTCTTGACTCCCAGCATGCACCTGTGAAACTTGGACATATAACTAAAAAAATGCACTAAAAATGAGCCATGGCTGCATTTCCTATATAAATCAATGAGAAGTGCATTTTTGGCCCAAAGATGCAGCATTCAGGTCTTTTCAAAACATAGCACAAATGCAGTGCAGCAATGTGAACAGTTACATGGGATTTAAAGGGGAACTGATTTTCCTGTGCTTTTGTTGCGCTGGAAAGGTGTGTTTTAGGGCCAGTTCACACCAGAACGCGGTGCCAGAAACCCACGTTCCGTGCACGTTTCCCACATTGTGTTCAATCCACACTGCCTTTGCGATTGTGATACGTTCCTGTGTGATTCATGGTGTGAATCAGCCCTTAGCGCAGCAAAAGCGCACCAGTGTGAAAGGGACCCAACCATAAACAGAGCTGCGCTCTTGCCTGGGATTCTGAAAAACATGCCCTGTTAGTGACCGCCGAGGACTGGAACTGGGAAACACTGTGGTTATTAATAATACAGGCTAGTTATGGACATGGTGGCTGGGTAGGGAATATTCTCACTAATAAATCTAGCCATAAACCCATAGATGTTGGCCTGGGAACCAAACAAATGACATCTAACAAATTCCTTTGTCCATGCTAAGAAGCACTCTGTGTCTGTGTGTTTACGCAAGTCTCAGTGTACCTGCATACAACCGCATCCTGTCATTTTCTTATATTGGAAGCCCTACAAAGTAGCTGTGGCTCCCTTCGAAAATTTCTGGTCTCATTTGCATGGGTGTACTACGGCACATACCTGTGCAGGGGCCATGTTTATCCATCACAAAGATGCACAGGTGTGTCACTGATGTGTTTTGGGACTCAGTGACTGCATTAACACAGCTTCTGCTCCCAATATGTCTGTACATGTGGGGTTTCATTGCCCCGAATGCAGACAGTCTGTGCTCAGGGCCATGGAGCCACACAGATCTCAATTTTGGAGCTGAGGCTGTAGTATGCCTGTGTGAACAAGGCCTTGCACAGGTTCTGTATGTTCTTGCATGCCATTTAACCCACTTGCCGCTGATTGCATGAGCCCTAAAAATCTCTCTTTTCTTTACAACATTCAGCCCTGTATTTACATAGGGACAACTTTAGTTTTGTGTGATTCTGGGTTTTCTCTAGTCTGTTGCACTGGTTTAATACAGTAGATATTGTAATAGCGACACGTACCAAGATACAAAGAGTGCTCTGACTTTAAAGAATTCTTCCCATCTCTGGCATAGAAAGCGTCAACAACGATGTCCAACAGATCTCTGTACTGTACACATCCAGAGAGCACTTCAAGAACAAACTCTTCTTCGGTGTCATTAAGTTCCTAAAAGAAATGATGTGATAATATTATGGTCAGTGACTAAAAGTGATTCTGTTGCTATTTTTTTATGCTGCAAAAGAAGATATTTTTTATTCCAGTGAACTATGCTTTCTTGAAGAGAGGGGTTTACGTTCAAATTGGGCCCTGTAAGGAAATGTATCTTTTTAACTGGCATCCATTTTGTATAATGCCTCAATTTCTAGATGTGTAAACAGTTAGTTTTGGTTTGGAGTTTTGCTTGTAACTTCTCTCTCGTTTCCTGAGAATAGTTTCTATTTCACTGTAAATGGATTCACCTTATATGGTATCCCTCAGCCATTTGTAGTTTCTGTTCTTCACGCAACTATCCTGATAAGAGTAGAATGTTTAATTGGTCATCCTGAATTAAGCAACGCCTATTGAGTTCTCTATAACAGTTCTTGTCTTGCATTAAACTTTCAGAGATACAGCTTTTACACTTCGGTGTCTGGAGCTTTATTTCTCCTGGATCCAGAGGTAAAAATAATCGAGGACAAGTTTGGGCTACAAACAGAAACTGATCCTATCTATTTTGGTGTCAGAAGTGGGATCAATGCCTACCAAACCTTGAGGCCCTCGCTAGTTTCCTCTCCTGCTCTGGATTTAGCAAATTACAATGTTGATTTACATGTGTACGCTCGTGACAGTTGTAAAACTACAGTGGCTGTGGTCACTCAGGATCATAGAGGACACATGAGACCAGTATCCTAAGTAGTGCCAAGTCCAGTACAGGGCATGCTAGCATGTCTGAGAGCCCTGGACGTCTGTGCCATCCGGTGGAGGACGCAATGAGTGTGAATCTGGGACAAAAAACTATCCTTCTCACTGCCCATCATGTACTGCATGTCCTTAAGAATTTTACTACACAGCACAAAGGGCAAGTGGTTGTGAAGTGATTATGACATCAACTGCTAATTTGGAAGTGAAATATGCAGGTTTTAACTCAGGTCCCTTAGCTTTGCTAAATTGTTTGTTAGGGATAAAGGGTGAAACTGATAATCCCCCTGGGTAACATGACTGTGTTCAGGTAATACATGAGGATACCACTCCCAGATTAGACAGGTAGCAAAAAGGGTTGACATTAGACGCAAATGGTCTAATGTCAAAAGGGAGGTATAATAGGACTTCCACGTCACAGTGCACAATTCTATGGCATAGGACATCGGGGTTGGTAGGTAGTGAGAGATGAAATAAAGAATAGATTCTTTGCAAAGGAAGTCATCCCTCAATGGGGATGTCCAGTAAGTATAGACTCGGGCATAGGACCAGCATTTACCTCAAAGGTTACACAACAGGTAGCCAAACTGACGAGCATTGACTGGAAGTTCCACATACCCTACCACCCACAGAGTTCTGCTCAGGTAGAATGGGCAAATAGGACCCTGAAGGAAAAATTAAGGAAGGCAACAGGTGAGACATTTAAAAGATGGCAGGTGTACCTGCCAGCTGTTCTGACTGAGATGAGGATGACACCTAATAATGTCACTAAACTTTCCCCTTTTAAAATTTTTATGCGCAAGCCATTCCCCACACCCTGGACAAGAGACCCTTTGGTAGTTATGCCAGGTGATTTAGAATTATTCCAGGAAAGATATGTCCAGGAATTGATTAGGGTGTTGAATGGTGTATACAGTGATGTCTCTCGTTTCCTTTTTCCACAGATGATCCAACCCACCCATACAAGCCAAGAGATCGGGTAGTGGTTAAGGAACTTCATAGACACAAGACCATAGATCCACCATACGGGGAACCCACCATAGTGACAGCTGTGATGAGAACTGCTGTTCTGACTGCTGATTCCAACGACTGGATACATGTTTCTAGAGTAAAGAGGATCCCGGAACCACCAAAGAACCAGGAGCAACAGACGAAACAAGAAAAGGAGACAGACCTATCAACGCCCTCCAATCTTCAGGATGCTGCTTCATCTAGAGGTGGCTTGGAAGAACTTTTTTTAGTAACACAAATACAGAGAGTTCAGGGAATAAGTGCTGACACTGTAACAATTAGTGCTTTGCCTAACAGCTGTTTTTCTTCAAGATAGGTATAGCCCAGGGTAAGGGCCCTCTGACCAACATTCCTAAGCCTCCACGTAAAGTGTTAAGTAATATTGCTAAGAGAAAGAAAAAAAAAGTAAGACAAAAAAATCCTGAATTGTCTAGGTTAACTTGTAAGGAATATGTGATAACATTACACATTCACACAGGTGTACTGATCTGTATATGTGTGCAAAGGGCCGTCTACCCACACGGGAGGCGAGGGTGTTCTCTGCAGGCAGCCTGTTCAAATCAATGACAGGATGGCGGCTGACCAAATCTCCCAGCGTATCCCCGAGTATACATGTGTGCGGGATCAATGCATCCATCAGAACACAGAATGCTAATGTTATAGAAAATTGATGTCTTTATACCAGGGATGTCAAGGACAACAAAACTGCCACTTAAGACGCAGAAAATCTTTTTCTTTTTTAAATATATTCTGCTGTCATATTTCTGAATCTTAAAATGTGCAAATATCTAGAAATACATGCAATAAAAATGCGTTTAGGTATTGCTAGATTTGTAAAAAAAAATAAAAATAAATTATTTTAACCACTTCAGTACTAGGCACTTTTACCCCCTTCCTGCCCAAACCAATTTTCAGTTTTCAGCACTGTCACACTTTGAATGACAATTACACGGTCATGCAACACTATACCCATGTGAAATGTTTATCATTTTTTTTGAGACAGACAGCTTTCTTTTGGTGATATTTAATCACCACTGGTCTTTTTTGATTTTGAAATGAAACAATGCAGGACATTTTGAAAAAAAAAAAAAGGTTTTCTTAGCTTCTGTTACAAAATTTTGCAAATAAGTAATTTTTCTTCTTCAATGATGTGGGCTGATGAGGCTGCACTGATAGGCATTGGTGAGGCTACACTGATGTGCAGTAATGAAGCTGCACTAATGGGGCGGTAATGATGGGCATTGATAAGCTGCGCTGATGGGCACTGATGGGAACTTACTGGCCCTGATGGGGCTGCACTGATAATCAGGGCACTGTTGATCAGTGTCTTGATTCTGCTTATCAGTATAAATCATGTACTGACAGCCATGCCGGTTATAGGCTTTCCTTTCCTCACACAGACACAGCGTGTGAGGAAAGGTCTGTTTACATGTGATCTGCTGTGATTGAACACAGCTGATCACATGGTAAAGGGACATTGTGATTGGCCCTTTGCCCCAATCTGTGATTAGCTGCGTCAAAAGGACACAACAGTCACACAGCGCGCCCCTGGGGCGTGCAGGGGACGGGGTTCTGGGAGGTTGTCCATGGATGCCTTCGAAGAACAGGACAATTGCACTGTAGCCATCTTTTGGCTGTAGCGTGTCTGGCAAGTGGTTAATCTCTATCATGTATCTCAGGGCAATTATAACATATGCAGTACATCTCTGAAATACATGATGTATATTCCTCCATGGTAATTATATAATTACATAGTTGGTAAGGCTGAAAAAAATAAACAGGTGCATTCAGTTCAACATATGTCTGTGTAACTTTTATTCTCTAATAATTCTATAGAAGTACCTATAATCAATAAATAAATAACTAAAATTCCCATAGCCCTGTATATTATTCTTCCTGAGGAAGATATCTAAAAGTTTTTTTAAAGTTGATGACACTTTCAGCTAGGACCACTTCCTGGGGGAGGTATTGGGTTGAACGAAAAAAGTGACTCCATTCCCCCATCCAATACATGCAATGTGGATGGGGGAATCACTCCCGTTGGGGTATTGTATTCTGACAGCGGGGAGACTGTCAGTTCTGTGAGTTCTCTTTTGGGACCTTAAGGCGCCTTTCATATGTTCCGATCAGGTCCGCTTGGACGGACGGTCCATTTATCTCTATGAACTGGCAGATGTAAACGGACTCGCCTATCTCTGATCCGGTCCTCTAAAACCAAACAGAAGGGGATTCATTCTCCTCTGTGTAGGTGGATAGGATCAGAGGGCAGTCGGTGGTAAACGGACAGTCAGTCTTTTTGCACCAGCTGCCCATAGTGCAGAGTGGGATCTGTCCGTGTCCACTCTGTATAAACTGAGTGCACATAGACCTGTCATCCATCCGCTCTGCTCAGCAGGAGATCAGCGGACAGATCTACTGCTGATCAAAACAGAGTTAGCCCCGTGTGAAAACAGTAAACAGTTTATTACAGTTAGGGCCCACGGTGCAGTTCCTGTGCAATTCCCTTGCAGTTCCATTTCAGCCCCTTCATTTTGAATAGGCTGAGATTGCGCTGATCCGCACCAACTCTTGGAAACGCACTGCAACCGTGTTTTGCAACCGCATTTGGGGGGTTGTTAACTTTGCACCGATACCTGCTGCAATGGCAGTGCAATTAGAGCGCTGAGTGGGAAACTGGCACGGAATGAGGGTCCCTCATACCGCGTTTTACTGTGAACGGGATCTTACTGAAGTAATTTTGATATAACAAAACACGTTTAACAGAGCAAACAAGACAAGTTCATGGTTAGGGTTTACATACACATACAGGAATATCAAAGCTTGGCAATGGGTGGCAGTGCTCAGTAAAATTCCATACGCAGTCCTTTGCCAGCCTGTACAGAGTTCCATTGCAAAGGGTTTCTTTTCTTTAGTATACTATATGTGTTGAAAAGCATTTTGCACATCAGTGGGCATCAGTGTTCCCAAGAAGGACCCTTCGGCTTTAGTAAATTAGGCCCCTAGTGTGTCTACTGGCACACATCATATTTTGGCTGCTCAGGCCGGATGCTCCATGTGTCCACGTTTCACTTTTAGCCTCACATTAGAAAGAAATGACAGCACGCTGTAATTAGCTGACATACATCACCATGGGCCCAGTACCTGACAAAGTGCTGATGAAGTGGATTAAACATCTGTCATTACACAAAGAAATACTCCGAGTTCCTCAGACGGAGGGTGATTCAGATGTTCGTCAGGATTTCAATTATATCTCAGGATTTTCTGGTGACAGATTTATGGTTCCAAATTATATCTATTTGACATTATAATATCTGATCTTCAACTCCCAAATTCTCTGTAAGTGAGACTAGAGCTCAGGCTTCAAGTGCACAATTAAATGACTCATTACAAATGTCATTCTAAAGCTGGCAGACAGTCAAGAACTACTGGAAAGGGAAGATGAGCTCCCGCTCTCCCTCTTCTCCCTCTCTATACTGTTCTCTTCCTTTTCTCTCTCTCATGCTTTTTCTCTCTACCGTAAAATGGTTCTAACATCTAAAAGTTCTAAACATTCATTCATATTTTGCATTAAGGTAAAAAACACCCACTATATATATATATATATATATATATATATATATCTTTCCTAGCCCCCCTTATCCCTGAACACTTACCTGGCTCCTGTCACCACTCTGGCGCTGTTGCTGGCTCCAGCAGCACTCTCCTCTTGTTCTGCTTTCAAAGGAGAAATTGAGAGCAGTAGAGCCATAGGCTCCTGCTGCTGTCAGCCAAGCTCCTGTGAGGAGGGATCATGGGCATGGCCTACCAGCGCTGTGTGTGTCTATGGACGCACACAGCCTGGCTTGGTAGTGTGTGTGCACAGGTACCTCCATACATGGCTGCTGTTAGAAACCATGGGGCACCTTACAGCCAACCTGACAGTGCAAGTGAGTTAGGGACCTTAGATTGTAAACTCCTTGAGTGCAGGGACTGATGTGAATATACAATATGTAAAGTGCTGCATAAACTGACAGTGCTATATAAATACCTATAATAAAATAACTAAATACATGTGCATATCCCTTCGCTGTCACACATTCCTCTCTCAATCGCTCTATAGAACTCACCTTCGGCCTAGACCAGGGGTCTCCAAACTATAGCCCTCCAGGTGTTGAGGAACTGCGAGTCCCATGAGGCCTTGCAAGACTCTGACAGCCACAGGCAAGAATCCCAGAGGCAGAGGGATGATGGGACTTGTAGTACTCCAACAGCTGGATGGCCATAGTTTGGAGACCCCTGGACAATATAAATGGTCAGTATGTAGTGACATTATTCCCAGTGTTGCAGGCATCAAAATACAGCTTGGTCCCAGGATAAGCTTCAAATGCCTATCTGAATAAGCCCCATCATAGAGTAGGATATGGCACTATAAAATCTAGAGCAGCACATAATTTGAACTACCAGAGGCTACAACGGTTCCAAACCAGAATGGCCGTCTGAAGCTCAGCAGTCCACACCTTGGATATCTTTGGTAGGGAGTCAAATGCCTTTGCACTATCTCCCAGGGCTGCACTGAGGTCCCCACACCCACAGATGTATAAGAGTCTTTGCACACAAGTGGCTGACCCCATTCAATGTAAATGCCGCCATCTTTGTCTGTGCAATGCTGTACTTGGGTATACGGTGGTGTGGTTGCCAACAGAAGTACAGCACACAGGTGTATGCAGAAAATAAAGAGCTTTCTATTTTTTGTATATGCACATATACTGTACTAGTATTTAGGATAGCACCCAAGTACAGCAGTGTACATCCATTCATGTGTATGGGGGGTTGTATGCTGCACCATGGCAGGGGAATTATGCCAGTATTTACATTAAATGGGGTCCGTCACCCGTGTGCAGGGATCCTATAACTCCAAACTGGTATAAGTTTTTTTTGGCTAACACTAGGTGCTGATTCACACATGTGCAGTGCAGATTGAAGCTCAGGTCTCACAGCTAATTGATACAGTAGTTGTTCAGCAGTTCAGGTCAGGTTTAGATCAGGTTCAGGTCAGGATTTTCACAACTGATGACATGTGCAGTTTAGAAACAGTTCCCATAGAAGTCAATAACCTGTAATCCGCACCTGAAACGGACCGCACTGCTAAGAAATTGTACATGACTCTTTCAATCCGCACTGACCGCGCACCGGACATATGTGAACAGGTACCATAGGAAGCAATATTATTTCACATGTCATGTGGGTTGGATGTGGTTCAAACCACATCCAATCCACATATATGTGAACTGGCACTTAATCTGCTTAATCGGTCAACATTTGAACCACGGGTGGTCCTGTCTTCTAGCTCAACAAATTTCACATGAAAAATTCAAGGAGCCAGGTGAAAAATGGTCATCCAGACAGTGACTATATCCTATCAGATGTGGTCGCTGTTCAGGTAGTCAGAAAGCCACGAGTGCTGGGGTATCACAATACAATAGCCAGTAATGGAGATTCTCCATCCATGCATGGATGAAAGAATCTGTTAGGCCTCGTTCACATGGGCATGCTATAGTGTATATCCGTGCGAAGGCTGTATTTACGCACATAGGTGTTCCATGAATCCCTGTGCAGGCAATCCCTTTCATGTTGATTGGGATGCAGTATCTGCATGGACACAGCCGTTGCTCCCAACTGCAGACAGTGTACTTTTGGGGATGCGCACCCGCATGGATGCCAAGTTAGGAGCAACGGATGTGTCTATGCAGCCAATGGGTCCCAAATGACATGAATGTATCTGCTTGCAAGGGGATCTTCGGCAGGAATAGGCAACCTTAAAGAGGTGGGGTTCTACCTGAACAACAGAAGAAGTCAAAGATCACCGGGCACAGTGTTGGCAATACTACCGTGTCACAATCGTGTACATTGCACAGCAATCATGGGTTTAAATCAGGTGATGAGGAGGCAACATAGACTTAGCAGCATCCTAAGGGCTTGTTCACATGTGAAGTTGGGGGGGGGGGGGTGTAAAACCCTGTGGTTGAATCACAGTTTTACCACCCCCCCCCCCACCACTCCCTACCCCCTACACATGCTGCACCAGGAATTACACCCACTGTTGCTTTTGTTGGGTGCTACCACCTGTCAACCAAGACCCATTCTTCAAGTATATGGGCAAGTCTGCAAGTGCCGTGCAACAGCATGCTTCAGTGGGGTCCAAGGGCTTAAAGCAGGTGGTGAGAAATCAACACACCAACACACCGCTGTTTGTTTAACCCCTTGTTTGCTGTACTGCACAATGTTGCAGGGCAATTGCAGAGCGGCCTCATTCACTTGAATGGGTCATACTTAGCAGGTGCTACACCCACCAAACATGACAGGACGTAGGAGCATCAACTTACACGGATCTTGCTCCAGACTACAGCTCCAACTTTACAAGTAGTCCCTCTGCATTGCACACTGTTTGATGCTCTGGGATGGCGGGTCAGCAAGCTCAGACCGAGGTCTACCAGTCACCTGGCCCAGATATACTGGCAGATCCTGATCTACTGGTTGCTGACCCCCCGATCTACGGTGTACACTGCAGTACACTCAAGAGAACAAGTACTTAGACTTGGGTTGAAGAGGAAAAATGTATGCGTGTATAGCTTTATGTTTTATGTAAACACAGTAACATAACAACATACTACATCTAGAAATTCTACCTGAGGCTTTATGTATACAAGTGTGAGCCCATATGACCTATTCAGACTATTTTGGGTACACACATATACATTTTTTTGTGTTCATTCTGCAGACTGAAGAAAAATCTAACAGATGCCCCCATCCAAGCTACATAGCATGGATGGAGGAATCTCCTGTTATTGTATTATGACAGCCGGCCTCACCAGCTGTCAAAATCCCTGAACAGTGCCTGCATCTAATTGGATGCAGGTACTGTTCAGCCAACAATTTTCTGCCCAGGTCCTTCAATTTTTCAATCGAGAGATTCAGATGAGAGGTGGCCACCCACTACCTGCCAATTCATCAGGAACCAGTTGCAATTCACTCCAGGTATGGCCAGCTTTATTCACACTAATGACAAATAACAGTATGAGGTCAGTACACCATCACTGTTTCACGCTGGTACTAAAAGAGGCATTCATATTTAAAGTGCATATCATCACAGAGGATTACTTTTCTGTGCCATGACCTAAAGCATAGATCTACAGGAGATTCAGTAAAAAGCTGAATGAGACTATGACAGGTGAACAGGTGGGAACTCTATCACCAAACTTGGAATATCTGTTGATGTACACAGGTAGGGATTAGTGTACTGCCTATGTCAGTCATATTTTTACTCCTAGTCTGACCCCACATCACACTGTTCAGCAGCAAAGTTGAAGCCATCAGACAGGGAAATGGCGTAGACTGTCTTACCTGCAAGTTTTCCGCCGAGTCTTCCAAGAAATGTTCAAGACTCTGATTTTCCGCATTATATTTGTTCAAAAGATGGACTATCAAGTTAATGCATTTCCCATAATTAGTCATCTTCCTCTGCAGCTTCCTGTAAATGGATGAAGTAGACAATAAAGGACTCCAAGCAATGTAAAGAAAAAATAATGCTTGCTTTAACACCCAAACCCTTACTGTAAGCAGTTGCCGGGTGGTTATGGCACGGCTCCATTTACTTGAATGGGTTGCCTTAGGCAATGGTACCACCTGGTGAAAGCAACTTGCCATCTTATTATTGTGCAGCAGCATGCCTACTGTCCTGAACTGCTGCATGCCTTAGTTTAAGTGGGCAGTCAGGGGGGGGGGGGCAGTAAAACTGCAGCTCAACTGTCTGCTTTTCTGCCCTTCTCGACCCCTGCATAAACAAGCTCCAAAGTATAAATGCAGGCTGATATAAAATACTGCAGTTTAATCCAGTTACGTAAGATTTAAAACAGGACTTTACGTATGTTGTAAGTCAGGGATCTCCAAAGTTTTCAGTACAAGGGCCACATCATGTATCTAACAAATATTCACAGGCCAAAAACCTCCTCATCAGAGTTCCCCCTTACATAAGGGGTCCTATCAGAGTCCCCCTTACACCAAGGTCTCCATCAGAGACCTCCTTACATCAGGGTCCCTATCAGAGTTCCCCATACATCAGGGTCCCCATCAGAGACCACCTTACATCAGGGTCCCTATCAGAGTTCCCCATACATCAGGGTCCCCATCAGAGACCACCTTACATCAGGGTCCCTATCAAAGTTCCCCATACATCAGTGTCCCCATCAGAGACCACCTTACATCAGGGTCTCTATCAGAGTTCCCAATACATCAGGGTCCCCATCAGAGTCCTCCTTACATCAGGGTCTCTATCAGAGTTCCCCATATATCAGGGTTCCCATCAGAGACCACCTTACATCGGGGTCCCTATCAGAGTTCTCCATACATCAGGGTCCCTATCAGAGTCCTCCTTACATCAGGGTCCCTATCAGAGTACCCCATACATCAGGGTCCCCATTAGAGACCACCTCACATCGAAATCCCTTAACTTAGGGTCTGCAGAGTCTCCCTTTACATCAGGGTCCCCATTACAGTTCTCCTTACATCAGGGTCCCCATCAGAGACCACCTTACATCAGGGTCTCTATCAGAGTTCCCAATACATCAGGGTCCCCATCAGAGTCCTCCTTACATCAGGGTCTCTATCAGATTTCCCCATACATCAGGGTTCCCATCAGAGACCACCTTACATCGGGGTCCCTATCAGAGTTCTCCATATATCAGGGTCCCTATCAGAGTCCTCCTTACATCAGGGTCCCTATCAGAGTTCCCCATACATCAGGGTCCCCATTAGAGACCACCTCACATCAAAATCCCTTAACTTAGGGTCTGCAGAGTCTCCCTTTACATCAGGGTCCCCATTACAGTTCTCCTTACATCAGGGTCCCCATCAGAGTCCCCCTTACATCAGAGTCTCCCTTTACAGCAGGGTCCCCATTACAGTCCCTCTTACATTGGGGTCCCCATCAGAGTCCCCATTTAAATCAGAAGCAAAAACCATAGGTAGCCTCTGCTCACCTTTATTCTCAATCAGTGCACATTGAGGATATGCCACCTACCCTAGCTGGGGGCCAAATAAAATCTTGTAGCAGATGTAGCCCGTGGGCCGTAGTTTGGAGACACCTGATCTAAGTGAATTGCATAACTGGCTGAACAGAATTATAAATATCACGGTGGGTAAAATACGTCAAATATATATCTTTTAACGGTGTATTGTTTGGCTGCAGATCAGCTCGCCTGCTACAGCGTGTACAATCAACAGTACTAATATTTTATTGAATCTTTGGTATAATAAAGAAATAAAATCAGCATGCCGGTGTTCTCAGTGGTTTAATTAAGCAGGCTTTGTCTTTCCTGTAATAAATATAACAGCTTTACCCTATGACGACAGTCATGCTCATTGATTCAGTTTGCAATCTTGATGCACTTCGTAATGTACTTTATAAGTGTCTGATACCAGGCTGTGCCGCATAGCAGGTAATGAGATGCAGAACGATCGCACTGAATAATGATACAAGACCTGCAGGGAAGAATGGTGATCTCAGGCTCAGGTGACCTGAAATGCCACTACATGCTACTAATTTTATGGACCTATTTGCACAAAGCGGCACTGTTCGGTGATGATGACCACATCACAAAGTTCACGTAAATGGCTGCTATGAACCCTTGAAGATTAAATTGTTTTCTTGGCCTTGTGAAATGTCAGTGCTGCTAAATATCAAGTGCTGAAGTCATATAAAGGATGAGTGATTATGTCAGTAGACAAGGTTCAGGATAATGTGTGAAAATTGGAGTAGTCTCAATATTGTAAACCTGTAGTCAAGAAAAATGTAATATACCAAGATCCTTACTGGAGGGCTAAACAATTCCCAGTCGCCTGGTCGCCAGGGTGAAAAAAAACTCTCTTGCGACTGGGTCATTGAGAGCTATTGCCGGTGGGGAGGAGGGTGCTGAAATGCCAGGGATATTGTTAAATAAATCCAGCACTGCCAGAGAATGTAGCAACTAATGAGACGGTTTTGACAGCCGGCATTGCACAAGACAGACTGAGCTGAGTCCTGCTGGCTAGTGACATGGGCTCAGTCTGTCTCACGCAACACCGGCTGTCAATACAGTTATATTAGCTGCTAAATTCACACACTGTGCTGGCTATGCCAAACAATAGCTCTGGCATTTCAGCCAGGGCTGCTGTTAGAAACCACGGGGCCCCATACAGCCAACCTGACAGGTCCCCTTCTCCCCCAAGAAAAACAGTTTACTAAGCTTCAGTTATGAATGAACACAGTGAGTGATTGATACTGATCACTCATTGTGATCATTCAGTAAAGGAAGGGGCTGGTAAATGTGACATATTTATCGAACCCTTCCCCCGTTCTCCTTCCTGAAGCATCCTGTTGTGTACTTGCAACTGCTGGTGGTAAGGAGAGGAGGGAAGCCGGCAGCACTGAGGGGGTGAAGACACACGGTAAGGGGAGGCTGGGCAGCAGGGGGAAATGTATGGTGCAAAGGGAGGGAGATAGGTGCAATGGAAGGGAAATTACTGGAATTAATCCCCTGTATGGCTCTCTCTGCAGCAGCTAAAAACCAGCGGGAGGGAGAGGAGAAGCCGGTTTTCAGCTGCTGCAGAGGGAGCCATACAGGGGAATGGTTCCAGTAATTGCCCTCCACCCCCCCCCAACCACATCCGAATCAACCAGCTGCCAGGGCCCCCTTCTGGCCTGGGCCCTATACAGGAGGACTGGTGGTACCCATTTATCCAGGGCCCTGATTTCAGCACCCGTCAGTAACTATATAAGCATCATCCCAATGCCAAAATGCTCCCTCCCCTTTTTCATTAAGATGATCATCCGTCATCTCACCACTTCTAAGCTGCCCGATTGTTCCATTTTCTTGGTTGCTAGCCAGGTGCCAAGCCCAGGAACCTGTTTCCACTCCATATAACACTCACCTCCAAACAACAGACTGCATACCAATGATGTTGCTTTATCCAACAAAGTTTACTTGACAAACAGCACACTCTGCGTCCATCTATCTTCGGGCCAACACTCTAACACGTTTCAGTCATCCAGGGCTCAGTCTAAGTCCCGGATGAGCGAAACAAGATAGAAGGGCAGCAGAGGTGGAAGGATGCGTGCTGTCTGACAAATAAACTTTGCTGAATCAAGTGATATCATTGGTGCACTCCTCCTGTTTATGTTCATATTTGTGAATTCTAGGACCATGACTTGTTTTCGTTGTAGGAAATGGGTGCAGCTACCCCAATACAGGCAAGCCATAGAATGAGTGTGTGGGGGGCAAGAGTGCCATCTTTCAGCCTACTGGCCTTCTGTTATAAACCCCCCTCTTCTTTTCAAGCACTCTGCACTAAATTCATTCATCCAGGTAAGATGAATTAAATGCTGAACACTAGGAGAACCAAGTACCAGAGCTCCAGGATCTGCACAGAATAGTAGGGGTACAGAACTGAACACTAGTGATTTTTTTCACATAATAATTTAGCTTTTACATTTTTTAATTATTTTACGATGTATATATATATATATATATTTTTTTTTCATTTAACTGCTATCACAATGGTTCCAAAAGCCCTTTTTTGTGACAGCTGTGGGCAGGTGACAGGTACTTTTTATGGAGGCAGCAGGGATCTATTAAACCCCCAATTTCTCCTCTGCCCTCCAAAGCGCTGTAGCAGCCAGGGACTGACAGCTCTGAAACTGTTGTTGCAGTCATTGTTGTCCCCAGCTTCATTAGTCACAGAGTAGATTGGGGAATGGATGTTCTTCAGTCTCCTCTGTATCTAGCTTTTCTGGCTATTTACCATGTTCCTGGGTTCCCTGGAGGAATGGGAAAGCCTGGGAACCACTGCAGGCAGCCATGAGCTTGTTATAATCGCTTGCATCCAGGTTGTTTTTGTATATTCGGTGGTCAACAAGTGATTAGAGTGTTACTAAACCCAGGACCCAGCATTCACTATATCTGGTCTCCCACAGTACACACAACATGGAAATGCAATTATTTTAATAAATATAAACTGCTAAATACCTTTTCTCATCAGCAGTTAGAGAAGTCTTGTGACTTCTTTCAGTGTCCAACAGAGCACTAATTAAAGCTTGTAGGAGAGGTTTTCATTTTGCCATAGGAGGATGCAGAACCCCTGACCTCTGTCTGGACAGATGACTGTAAACTCAACTGCCTGTAAACGACATAGTGTACATGGACACATAGGAAAACATTAGGGAGAGTTCAGGGGCTGCTGAAAAGCTCCTAAATGTGCGTTTATCAGCTGCAGTGTACATGAGCCCTAAGGATAATGTTTAGTGTCACTTTAATTATGTAAATGATGAGGAATTTTTGGCATAAACACTTTATATTGTATATGATGTCATTTTTGTTTTTATGATAATCCCTTGTAACTTGCTGTACTGGTTGTCCCTGCACACACCGGTCTGACACTGCCTGTACTGCATCAGATGCGATGTAAACAGCTCACTCCACATTTTCCATCCTCCGTCCCGAAATCTGTCATCCTCATGTTTTTCACTATATTAGACAACCAACGTGACATCTGATCTCTCCTTCTTCTGGTGTACCCACAATCAGCCCACACACTGTCTGTCTCTACTCTAATCTGATAACAGCCTCCATATCATTTTCCAAGCCTTCAAATAACTGTACTACAGATATCTCTACATCAGATGTTCCTGGGCTGGAAGAAGAACAGGAATATTTAGTCATATCAGCAAATTATGTGATGTGATTCAAGGATTGCTAGGACATCTACAGTGGGGCAAAAAAGTATTTAGTCAGCCACCAATTGTGCAAGTTCTCCCACTTAAAAAGATGAGAGAGGCCTGTAATTGGCATCATAGGTAGACCTCAACTATGAGAGACAAAATGAGAAAAAAAATCCAGACAATCACATTGGCTGATTTGGAAAGAATTTATTTGCAAATTATGGTGGAAAGTAAGTATTTGGTCAATATCAAAAGTTCATCTCAATACTTTGTTATATATCCTTTGTTGGCAATGACAGAGGTCAAATGTTTCCTGTAAGTCTTCACAAGGTTGGCACACACTGTTGCTGGTATGTTGGCCCATTCCTCCATGCAGATCTCCTCTAGAGCAGTGATGTTTTGGGGCTGTCGCTGGGCAACACAGACTTTCAACTCCCCCCAAAGGTTTTATATGGGGTTGAAATCTGGAGACTGGCTAGGCCACTCCAGGACCTTGAAATGCTTCTTACGAAGCCACTCCGTTGCCCGGGCAATATGTTTGAGATCATTGTCATGTTGGAAGACCCAGCCACGTTTCATCTTCAATGCCCTTGCTTATGGAAGGAGGTTTGCACTCAAAATCTCACGATACATGGCCCCATTCACTCTGTCCTGTACATGGATCAGTCGTCCTGGTCCCTTTGCGGAGAAACAGCCCAAAGATGTTGCCACCCCCATGCTTCACAGTAGGTATGGTGTTCTTTGGATGCAACTCAGCATTCTCTCTCCTCCAAACATGACGAGTTGTGTTTCTACCAAACAGTTCTATTTTGGTTTCATCTGACCATATGACATTCTCCCAATCCTCTTCTGGATCATCCAAATGCTCTTTAGCAAACTTCAGACAGGCCCGGACATGTACTGGCTTAAGCAGGGACACACGTCTGGCACTGCAGGATCTGAGTCCCTGGCGGCGTAGTGTGCTACTGATGGTAGCCTTTGTTACGTTGGTCCCAGCTCTCTGCAGGTCATTCACTAGGTCCCCCCGTGTGGTCCTGGGATTTTTGCTCACCGTTCTTGTGATCATTTTGACCCCACTGGGTGAGGTCTTGCGTGGAGCTCCAGATCGAGGGAGATTATCAGTGGTCTTGTATGGCTTCCATTTTCTAATTATTGCTCCCACAGTTGATTTGTTCACACCAAGCTGCTTGCCTATTGCAGATTCAGTCTTCCCAGCCTGGTGCAGGTCTACAATTTTGTTTCTGGTGTCCTTCGACAGCTCTTTGGTCTTCACCATAGTGGAGTTTGGAGTGTGACTGTTTGAGGTTGTGGACAGGTGTCTTTTATACTGATAACAAGTTCAAACAGGTGCCATTGATACAGGTAATGAGTGCAGGACAGAGGAGCCTCTTAAAGAAGAAGGTACAGGTCTGTGACAGCAAGAAATCTTGCTTGTTTGTAGGTGACCAAAAACTTATTTTCCACCATAATTTGCAAATAAATTCTTTCCAAATCAGCCAATGGGATTGTCTGGATTTTTTTTTCTCATTTTGTCTCTCATAGTTGAGGTCTACCTATGATGCCAATTACAGGCCTCTCTCATCTTTTTAAGTGGGAGAACTTGCACAATTGGTGGCTGACTAAATACTTTTTTGCCCCACTATATATGGAGTTCTGTATACAACGATTAGCTATAACTTTTTTACCACCTGCCTAAGACTGAGTAGGTTCCCCTTTTGCTGTCAAAACAGCCCTGACTTGTCCAGGCATGGATGCCTCTAGACCTCTGAAGGTGTGCTGTGGAATCTTGAGCCCAGCTGTCAGTAGCAGATCCTTTAAAGCAGAGCTCCACCCAAAAGGGGAAGTTCCTTCCACTTTAAGCCTTTGTCCACCGCTCCCCATTAAGGATTGGCACCTTTGGGTACCCGAACTTGACAGGTACCCGATCCCACTTCCGCTGCGACCGCCTAGGCCAGTGGTGGGCAACCTTTTTTTTCAACTGAGCCAAATCTCGCCAAAACCACGATTGAAATTTATTTTGAGAGCCACATTTTTAAAACTGAAAATACATCCCCCATATAGTAATTCATCCCCCATAGTAATTCATCCCCCATAGTAATTCATCCCCCATAGTAATTCATCCCCCATATAGTAATTCATCCCCCATAGTAATTCATCCCCCATATAGTAATTCATCCCCCATAGTAATTCATCCCCCATATAGTAATTCATCCCCCATATAGTAATTCATCCCCCATAGTAATTCATCCCCCATATAGTAATTCATCCCCCATAGTAATTCATCCCCCATATAGTAATTCATCCCCCATAGTAATTCATCCCCCATAGTAATTCATCCCCCATATAGTAATTCATCCCCCATAGTAATTCATCCCCCATATAGTAATTCATCCCCCGTAGTAATTCATCCCCCATATAGTAATTCATCCCCCATAGTAATTCATCCCCCATAGTAATTCATCCCCCATAGTAATTCATCCCCCATATAGTAATTCATCCCCCATATAGTAATTCATCCCCCATATAGTAATTCATCCCCCATATAGTAATTCATCCCCCATAGTAATTCATCCCCCATATAGTAATTCATCCCCCATAGTAATTCATCCCCCATATAGTAATTCATCCCCCATAGTAATTCATCCCCCATAGTAATTCATACCCCATATAGTAATTCATCCCCCATAGTAATTCATCCCCCATATAGTAATTCATCCCCCGTAGTAATTCATCCCCCATATAGTAATTCATCCCCCATAGTAATTCATCCCCCATAGTAATTCATCCCCCATAGTAATTCATCCCCCATATAGTAATTCATCCCCCATAGTAATTCATCCCCCATAGTAATTCATCCCCCATAGTAATTCATCCCCCATAGTAATTCATCCCCCATAGTAATTCATCCCCCATAGTAATTCATCCCCCATATAGTAATTCATCCCCCATAGTAATTCATCCCCCATATAGTAATTCATCCCCCTATAGTAATTCATCCCCCCTATAGTAATTCATTCCCCATATTGTGTCAATTCACTTACCTTTGCTCCGCGCGTTCCTCTCGCCGTGTTCCCGCGCCGTTCCGGTCTTCAGGGCGGACTGTGAGAGGAGTTCGTCACGCTGCCCCACCTACATCCTGGCTGCCCCGTCTACATCCTGACAGCCAATGTTTGCCACGCTCCGCGGGCCGGATTAAAAGGTCCGCCGGGCCGTAGTTTGCCCATTGCTGGGCTAGCTGCAGAGTCCTGACTTTTGGGGCGGCCGCCCGAGAGGAGGGAGGGGAGCGGGCGCCCGGCACACAGAAGAGCCGCATTAAAGTCTGTAAAGAGCCGCATGTGGCTCGCGAGCAGCGGCTTGCCGACCACTGGCCTAGGCGATCAGAAGCGGAAATTGTCCTCCCCCCCCTCCCTTCCTGTAGTCTTCTGGGACACATGACAGGTCCCAGAAGACTACAGGGCCATTCACAAAGCGCAGCACTACTCGTGCATGCTCAGGGGGCACTGACTGTGAAGCCGCACGCTGACACAGCCGGGTGCCCACACTGAAGATGCCGGCACCAGGGAAAGAAGATGGCCGGTGAAACCAGCCATGGTGAGGACACCGCTGGATCGAGGGACAGGTAAGTGTCTGTATTTTAAAAGTCACCAGCTACAGTTTTTGTAGCTGCTGACTTTTATTTTCTTTTTGCAGGTAGAACTCCGCTTTAAGTCCACAGATGCTTGACTGGATTGAGATCTGGACAACTTGGAGGCCAAGTCAACACCTCAAACATGTTGTGCTCTTCAATCCATTCTTGAACCATTTTTGCAGTGTGGCAGGGTGCATTATCCTGCTGAAAGAGGCCACTGCCATCAGGGAATATAGTTTCCATGAAGGGGTGTACTTGGTGAACAACAATGTTTAGGTAGGTGGCATGTGTAAAGTAACATCCACATGAATGGCAGGACCCAAATGTTTCCCAGTAAAACATTGCCCAAATCATCCCACTGCCTCTGTCAGATTTCATTCTTCCCATAGTGTATCCTGGTGCCATCTCTTCCTCAGGCAAGCGACGCATGCACACCCGGCCAAACACATGATGTAAAAGAAAAGGGGATTTATCAGACCAGGCCACCATCATCAGGAGATTCCCTTAATTTACAGGGATTTCCTCTCACTTCTTGTTTTGGCTAACCCTCCTCTACTCTATCCAAAAAAAAAAATAAAGCTTTGCCTATAGTTCTACTTTAACTCACAGGAGTCCCTTCTGTTGCTCTCAGCCTCTTCCAAATCTGATTTCCTGTTAAGAGCACTGGTTCACAACCTGTGGGTTGCGACCCCTTTGGGGGTCGAACGACCCTTTCACAGGGGTCCCCTAAGACCATCAGAAAACACATATTTCCGATGTGTAAAGAGCAGCTACTGTGTAGAAAGCAGCTGTTGTGTTGAAAGCAGCTACTCTGTTAAAAGCAGCTACTGTGTTGAAAGCAGCAGTATTGGAGGTAAAACGACACTCATGAATTATAATTACTGGGTAAATAATTTTATGGCTGGGGGTCACCACAACATGAGGAACTGTATTAAAGGGTTGCAGCATTAGGAAGGTTGAGAACCACTGTGTTAGAGGGTGGCTACATTCATTCTCCATGGTCCCACTGTATCTAGGAACATAACCACCCTCTCCTACTCACTCCTGAGAGGTAGTGGGAAATATGGACTATGTAGTATGAATAGAGCACTGCATTAAAATGGAACTTTACCCAACAACTTGATCAAAAATAATGTTTTTTAGTGAGGAACATTCCACATTCATAATTATGCTACCATAATTAGTGTGTGCTGTAAATTGCCTCCAGCATTGTTCCCGTTTCTTCTTGCTGGAGGCTGCCATTTTGCTGAAGCCCTGAGCCCCTGAGCAGCAGTAAATCTTTAGGCTGTCGGCAGATCCGCCTCTACATTTTCGGCACAATGCTAGAAAACAGAGAGCAACTGAGCATGTGCAGAGCAGGGTGAGACAGTGTATTATGGGATTTTAAACAGTATAAGCATTTTTTATTAATGTTTGACATAGCTATACCTACAAAAAGGGCCATCCTGAAGTGATCTAGCAGGACTTAATTTACTGATTAAAGCTCCACTTTAAAGAAGCATTAAACCATCAACATTCATTAGCTTAACACATTGGGCACAATAAAATAAACCTCCCCTAGTAAACTATTTGTTACAATTTTAACGTCAGCAGTTTACAACTTTCAATATTGTTGGCTCCTGCTCTCACAGTGTTGCTTCCCTGAACTTCTAGTCTTCACAGAAAAGAGTTAACATTGGACAGTGCAGTTTAGAGCCCATCTGTTAGCTTGGAGAAGGAATGGAGATGAGAAGGGAGGAGCAAGTGGGAGCCTTGCCATCCTAAGCTATGTGGTTGTGTGTTTCTATTGATGCACAAAGTGTAGGGAGACACAACTCTAGTCTCTGCGTGCAATGGTGGCTCCACAGGATGCTGAAGGAGAAAGGAGCCACTCTGAATCAGGAAACCTGGGGCAGTGATCATGGCACCAGCTTAAACTGGAACTTATAGGCAAGGATTAAAGATAAAGAAGTTGCATACTCAGTAAAGTTGGCCATGGAAGGATCAAATCTCAACCAGTTCAGAAAAGAATGGCTGAGATTGGATCCATGTATGCGCAGGCTGGTTTGTAATGAAGTCAATCTATCAATCAAATTTAGTACAGCCAGTCTATCAAATTTTTTGCATGCAATTAATGCTGGCGGCTATAGCCACAAGCAGTAATCACTGTGTTCTGGCAGCAGGGAAGGCTCAGTGTAAAAAAAAAAATGTGTGTGTATATATATATATATATATACACACACACATATACAAACACACACATTTTTCCCAATTTTTTTAAAAAACATTTTTTTACAATTTTTTTTTCTAACACTATGATTGCTTATAAAACTGATGTTCATTTTTATGAATGACATTCATTCATTTACAGCCATTCATTGTGTACTATTGTGGTAGCTGTGATTGGCCACAGCTATCACATGGTACAGATGCATTGTGATTGGCCCTGTCTGTACTATGTGATCACTGTGACCAACCACAGAGATCTTCACAATTGTACACAATAAATGGCTATAAATAAAAGTAATTCATTGTGTAAAACTGCCATGTGATCGCTGTGACCAATTACATGGTACCGGGGTTGGCCCGGTACAATGATCCGTCATCCACTGTTTCCAGTGGGCACAGTGGGTGACAGATCGCCTCTATAGTGCATGACTTGCATGTCCATCTTGGACAGCAGTGCTCCTGCTAGGTTTGCCAGCTGATCTCTTTAAAACTGAACACATAATAATTACACAGGTTCTGAGGCTAATTTAATGCAGAAAAGGCACTAAGTGAGTTGAATGACCACCGTACTCAGCCACAGAACCTGGGGAAATAATATGTGTTTGGTTTTAAAGGGATGAGGTAGCAACCCTAGCTCCTGCTCAGCTGTCATTTGTCTCTAGGCTGGGTGGGAAGAGGTAAATATATTCCTGAAAAGTCACAAAAGGATATAAATCGACTTTGTGTGCACCAAATGCCCTTGCAAACTCAGATATCACCTTGTAAAGGTAGCAGTGATGTCAGCACTGTGTTGTGCATAGCCTGTCCAGGAAAGCAGAGCTGTGGGAGGGGCCCAGTAGCTCCACCCACTACAGGCTGCTTGTAGAAAAACACAGGAGATGAGACCCATTCTCCTGTGACACCAACAAGGCTTTTCCATCCACACAACTGCCACTCACTGGATATTTTCTCTTTTTTGGACCATTCTCTGTAAACCCTAGAGATGGTTGTTTGTGAAAATCCCAGTAGATCAGTTTTTGAAATACTCAGACCAGCCCGTCTAACACCAACAACCATGCCACATTCAAAGTCACTTAAATCCCCTTTCTTCCCCATTCTGATGCTCAGTTTGAACTTCAGCAAGTCGTCTTCACCACATCTAGATGCCTAAATGCATTGAGTTGCTGCTATGTGATTGGCTGATTAGCAATTTGTGTTTCTAAGCAAATGAACAGATGTAGTGAATAAAGTTTCCGGTGAGTGTATACACTGTATGTGTGTGCGTACACGTTGAATTTTCAGGCCCCATTCACACCTGAGCATTCCGTGAACGCATGCAAGTCTTTATGAGATACACATAAATCACAAGCCGTGGTCATTGTTAACAGCACCCAAAACATGGCAAGCAGACACATGGGGGTTTATTTACTAAAGCTGGAGAGTCCAAAATCAGACTCCCTTCTGCATAGAAACCAATCAGCTTCCAGGTTTCATTGCCAAAGCTTCATTGAACAAGCTGAGGTTAGAAGCTGATTGGTTTCTATGCAGAAGGGAGTCTGATTTTGGACTCTCCAGCTTTAGTAAATAAACCCCGTGCTGTCCACATGGACAAATGCGCCAGAATGTGGGGTTAAAAAAAAGTGCGAACACTTTTGTCGCAGGTAAGGAATCCCATTGAAATGAATGGGCTGCCCTATGTGAGTAGCACAAAAAAGCGCTAAAAAATGTTCAAAATGACACAATCACGAAACATATACACGAATACACGGGTCAAATTCCGAAAGAATTTTTGTGTGAAAATCTTTTATAACAATTTTCATTTGAATTTTGCACCGTTAGTGGGGCCACAGCAACGGACAATTTTCTAGCGACCATCGAATTTGAGTGTCTGAAATTTTTTGAAAAACAAATGAATTTCTAATTAATGGGAGAATTGTGCAAGAAATGTAATCGAAAAAGAAATGAGCGTGACCTGGAAAGAAACGAAAATTCTTGGCCACGAAAATTGTTTTCTGTAGCAACATGAGGGGAAATTGAAGGTCAGTAGGGGACCCCAGGAGATGCCCCTGGTACATTTTTCATAGGCTTTTTTGAGCTTGGGCAAGGACACAGGGGCCCCACGATCCCCTATTGCCCGGGGGCCCCATGAGTTGTCAGTCCGCCTCTGGTCTGCATAAAAGTCATTGTATACTCTCCTGCACCCTCCTTATTACAATGTACAGCTACAACTGGTAGAAGTAATAGTAACTTCATGAAGCACTGTCCCCAGATAAAGAAGATAGGATAATACCGTAAGGTTCGGTGTCCCCCGCTGATTATCGATCTATTTCTGATAATTGGAACCTCTGAACAAGTATTCTCTACACTCCTGGTGCGGTTTTCAAGCTGGAGCAATGCCTTGTGGGTAATGTAGTCCTGAACGCGGCCAGCCTCCCTTCAACTTAATAGCTGAACTAGTAGGGCGGAACTAACACTCCCAGAGAGGCATTGCGGCCACCAGGGAGCGTTAATGTTTGTCGTTGTCAGGGTAACCAGAGACGGCCGAGGCTGCTCATTGGTGCTCCGGGGCACATGACCGAGGCAGGGCTTCCAATATATTATAGATGAGAGTTGGCTGAATGTGGTCCAGTGCTGACCCTCCTATAGAGGTGTATGATGTCAGGGGAGGCTGTGGACTGTGCTAGGGAAGGGTGTCACAAATGTCACCAGCTACAGGCAATGCAGAGCAGATACAGGGATTCCCTGCCCAGCTGACTATAACATTGCTCATAGAGAACACAGTACAGCATGGGTCTGCACACACAGCATTTACATGGAGCTACATATAGATGACCATACATGATGGCCCTAGCATGAGTCCTCCCATTTACATGCACATGGTGATACCCCACATGTGTTGTGCAATTGTTTATGCACATGTATACCATGTATGTATGAGGGGGAGGCTATGTGAGGGGGAGGAGTTTTTAAAAATGTTTTTGTTCATTTTATATATTATATATACATGCAGGGGCGGACTGACCATTTGGAAACTCGGGCACTGCCCGAGGGCCCGGGGTCAGTAGGGGGCCCCATGAGATGCCCCTGGTACCTTTTTCATAGGCTTTTTTGAGTGTGGGTAAGGACACAGGGACCCCATGATCCCCTATTGCCCGGGGGCCCCATGAGTTGTCAGTCCGCCCCTGTATACATGTGTATTCTATTCTGTGGGCAGCACAGTGGCTAAATGGTTAGCACTTCCGCCTGGCAGTACTCGGGTCGTTGGTTCACATCCCAACCCTGGCACCACCTGCCTGAAGTTTGCATGTTCTCCCTGTGACTGCGTGGGTTTCCTCTGGGTACTCCGGTTTCCTCCTACACTCCAAAGACATGCAGGTAGGTTAATTGGCTCCTGTCTAAATTGGCCCTAGTATGTGTATGTATGAATGTGAGTTAGGGACCTTAGATTGTACGCCCCTTGAGGGTTAGGGACTGATGTGAATGTACAATATATATGTAAAGCGCTGCGTAAATTGATGGCGCTATATAAGTACCTGAAATAAATAAATAAAATATATACAGTGGTACCTCGGTTTTCAAACGCCTTGGTTAACGTCATTTTCGGTTTATGAATGAAAATCCATTGAAAATAATTTCTGGGTTTATTATTTTTTTTTAATCATGTCTTTGTACAGTACTATGCCTTGAAAGTGCACTTTATAGAGTATTGAACAGATAATTATTTATTATTTATTATTATACAGGATTTATATAGCGCCAACAGTTTGCTCAGCGCTTTACAATATAACGGGAGACAATATAGCAACGATACAGTTCAATACAAGAGGGTTTCGTTTGCACGAAAAATCAGCCGATATTCAGGCCGTTAGTGGGGCAATGCTGTCAGCCTTTTTTCGTGGATCTTCTCGTTTCTTTTTATTGGTCATGCTGGAAAATCCATGAAAAACAGCCGTTTTTTGTAGACATTGGTGGCGGCAAAGGCAACGACCGATTTTTTGTTTATCGGCCGACAATTCGGTCGGGGTGAGGGAAGTGGATGCTGATTGATCGTGTGGGATGCCGCCAAGTCATGAATGATCCTTCAGCTGAGGGGAGCGGCGGCAGAGGAGGAGGAAGAAAGGACAGAGGAAGATGCCAGTGTCTGGGGCCAGTGTAGCAGCTGAGCTGTTGCTCATCACTCATTCCAGTGTTTCTCTCAGACTCAGTCCCTTACTGCAAGCCGGCTGGCGGCTGCTGATCACTGTGGAGTTTTGAAAATCTGTCTCTTTTTTTGTTTTGTTTCTCTGTTTGATTGGTTAACGCAGTTAATTTATATTTGGTTAATATATATTTCTTCTTTAATATTAGTGCTGGTGGCATCTTATGGCACTTATTTTTGCAACTCAAAAGACATTGTGCAGTTTAATGCTTTGTTGATTTAATATTTTCTAGTTTTTTGTTTGGAGGGGTGGCGCACGTAGCTGGTCTTGCCTAGTGCGCAAAATAGTCTAGCACCGGCCCTGGGTGTGGGCCATTTACATACCTCCCGAAAGCCTTGCCCAAAAACTCACAAAAGTGACATCATCCTGTCCTGTTGCTAGGACATTGCTAAGGCATTTCCAGCTGATTCAAACCCCCTTGCATATGTTATCTGTCCCCTTTCACAGTAGCTCTGAGCTCAACAATGCTTAGAAAGAGAAGATAGTGGACCACACATTTGTGGGGGTTTGAGAGCTCACTCCTGGGATGGTGGGGATGAGCAGTAATGGCTTGGAGTGTCTTAGCAACATCCTAGCAACAAAAAGGACAGGATGGTGCCATCTCTAGAAGTTTGTCAGCCAGTCTGTAGGTGGCCTATACCTACAGTAAGGGCATTATCCAACTTTAGTCAAAGTTGCATGTGTTTTCGTCTACAGACGCCCCTTACCTGCATAGGCAGTTTTTTTGGTAAAGGTTAATTAACTCTTTAAAGGATAAGTTCACCTCTGGGAACATATTACATGTTCCACCCAACTTTTTTAGGGTGTAATATGTAATATGTTCTCACCACTGCACCTGTTGCTAATGCAATGCTTTCCAGGCTCAAAAAAGAAAAAAATAGTAAATACACATTATTTTACATGCCAAAAAAAGGGTGTTTATTTATTTATTTATTTATTTTAAAGTGAACTTCTCCTTTAAAGCCCAGCTTGCAGTTGGTCATACATTATGCAATTTTTTTTAATTCAATTTCCTTTAGAATTACAGTGGGGCAAAAAAGTATTTAGTCAGCCACCAATTGTGCAAGTTCTCCCACTTAAAAAGATGAGAGAGGCCTGTAATTGGCATCATAGGTAGACCTCAACTATGAGAGACAAAATGAAAAAAAAAATCCAGACAATCACATTGGCTGATTTGGAAAGAATTTATTTGCAAATTATGGTGGAAAATAAGTGTTTGGTCAATATCAAAAGTTCATCTCAATACTTTGTTATATATCCTTTGTTGGCAATGACAGAGGTCAAACGTTTCCTGTAAGTCTTCACAAGGTTGGCACACACTGTTGCTGGTATGTTGGCCCATTCCTCCATGCAGATCTCCTCTAGAGCAGTGATGTTTTGGGGCTCTCGCTGGGCAACACGGACTTTCAACTCCCTCCAAAGGTTTTCTATGGGGTTGAGATCTGGAGACTGGCTAGGCCACTCCAGGACCTTGAAATGCTTCTTACGAAGCCACTCCTTCGTTGCCCGGGCGGTATATTTGGGATCATTGTCGTGTTGGAAGACCCAGCCACGTTTCATCTTCAATGCCCTTGCTGATGGAAGGAGGTTTGCACTCAAAATCTCACGATACATGGCCCCATTCATTCTGTCCTGTACATGGATCAGTCGTTCTGGTCCCTTTGCGGAGAAACAGCCCCAAAGCATGATGTTGCCACCCCCATGCTTCACAGTAGGTATGGTGTTCTTTGGATGCAACTCAGCATTCTCTCTCCTCCAAACACGACGAGTTGTGTTTCTACCAAACAGTTCTATTTTGGTTTCATCTGAGCATATGACATTCTCCCAATCCTCTTCTGGATCATCCAAATGCTCTCCAGCAAACTTCAGATGGGCCTGGACATGTACTGGCTTAAGCAGGGGGACACGTCTGGCACTGCAGGATCTGAGTCCCTGGCGGCGTAGTGTGTTACTGATGGTAGCCTTTGTTACATTGGTCCCAGCTCTCTGCAGGTCATTCACTAGGTCCCCCCGTGTGGTCCTGGGATTTTTGCTCACCGTTCTTGTGATCATTTTGACCCCACGGGGTGAGATCTTGCGTGGAGCCCCAGATCGAGGGAGATTATCAGTGGTCTTGTATGTCTTCCATTTTCTAATTATTGCTCCCACAGTTGATTTGTTCACACCAAGCTGCTTGCCTATTGCAGATTCAGTCTTCCCAGCCTTGTACAGGTCTACAATTTTGTTTCTGGTGTCTTTCGACAGCTCTCTGGTCTTCACCATAGTGGAGTTTGGAGTGTGACTGTTTGAGGTTGTGGACAGGTGTCTTTTATACTGATAACAAGTTCAAACAGGTGCCATTGATACAGGTAATGAGTGCAGGACAGAGGAGCCTCTTAAAGAAGAAGGTACAGGTCTGTGAGAGCCAGAAATCTTGCTTGTTTGTAGGTGACCAAATACTTATTTTCCACCATAATTTGCAAATAAATTCTTTCCAAATCAGCCAATGTGATTGTCTGGATTTTTTTTCTCATTTTGTCTCTTATAGTTGAGGTCTACCTATGATGCCAATTACAGGCCTCTCTCATCTTTTTAAGTGGGAGAACTTGCACAATTGGTGGCTGACTAAATACTTTTTTGCCCCACTGTACCTTCAAATAAGTAGTGCAAGAGCCTGTTTGATTGCATACTAATTGAAAGTGTTTAAGTTTGACCTCATATTTGTACAGTTTTGGTAAATCTAAAGGAAAATTGTATAATGTATGGCCAGCCTAAGGGTTAATTGCTCATTTAGGTCCAGGGGAAGAAAGAAAAGATATGCTTACCGTATCCTCCACTTCTCCTCGCAGCTAGACAGGTCCCTGTGGCGTCTTCTCCCCCAAGCTCCAGTGGTCTAGGGTTTTGCCGTCATCATGGCTGGAGCAGGGTCCATAATCCTGCATTGGAGGCGATGACACCGAGGGACATACCACTGCCAGAGCATGGGGGGAGCAACATCTGCCAGGGAGCGGATGATCACGTAAGTAACCGCTTATTCACATTTGCTTTGGTCTCTGAAGAGCCGTTTACATTTAGATCTTCCTTTGACAGGCAGTGAGGAGGGGATGTAACCCCTTGAATCCCGCACTAAGGAGCTGCAATGTGGTTGCAGAGTAGCCCAATGGGGGTATAATTCCTGCTGTGACCGTGATGCTTTGCATGTGTACACCCCTGACTGTTGTCTCTGCAGCTAATTAGGGTTTTGTTAGGGGGCAGTAAAATTGCTGTTCAACTGCGGGGTTTTACTGCCCTAGTGTGAATGAGCCCTAAAACTGTTTCTTGTCTCCCCTAGACAAACCAAGCAATCAACCCTTGCTGTGCAGACGCAGCTCCACTACAACGGATAGTTTTACATTTTCCTAGAGTTGTGCTCTAATATTATTGGTCTCAGAAGAAGGCTGATAAGCCCCTCCTTCCTCCATCTCTCTCCAATCCCCATTGCTAGCAGGAACAAGATATTAGAAATACATCTTACACACACACATACATATTTTAGGGTATCTTCCTTAAAGTGGTATTAAAGGTAATGTTTTTTTTTTTTGCACAGATCAGCCCTAATCCCCCTCTTTTCGGGTCTCACGCTGGCGTTCTTGGTCCCTCCCTCCTGTCAAGTACCCCCACAGCAAGCAGCTTGCTATGGGGGCACCCAAGCAAGCTGCTGCTCTGCATTTCCATTCACACAGAGCTGAGACTTTCTGCTTTTATAATTTTTTTCACACAAATAGAGCTTTCTTTTGGTGATATTTACTCGCCGCTGGGTGTTTTATTTTTTGTGCTATAAACAAAAAAAGAGCAAAAAATATGAAAAAAGGGTTTTCTTTGTTTCTATTATAAAATTTTGCAAACAGGTAATTTTTCTCCTTCACTGATGTGCGTTGATGAGGCTGCACTGATAGGCAGCACTGATGAGGTGGCAAGGATAGGCAGCACTGATAGGCGGCACTGATATAAGTGAGAATAGTTCTGAGAGCTGATTGGAGGGAAGGGACACACTCCCCTCCACACAGCTCACAGGAACAGAGCGAAAGCTGTCAATCTCAGGCTGTGGCCTTCCCTGTCACCATTTTTCGCTTGGTGTCAGGAAAACTCATCAGAAGTGACTCATGTTGATAGCAGAGGGATGAGGCAGCAGACAGAAATGACACTTAGCACTCTGGATTGAGATAGGTACACACTATAGAGGGATTTGCTTTGTTCATATTTCATGTCTGAGGTTTACAACCACTTTACGGGCAGAAGTGTTCTATGTCTTGTTTGTTTGAGATGCCAAAATTTGTTGACTGATTATATCTGTATACCAGAGTAAAAACTTCCCATGACAAATTTTGTTAAAAGAAACTATTTTTTAATTGGTTAGATATTTGTATCCAGGGGGGCTCTTCTAGCAAGGAGCCCATGGCAATAAATCCCACACTGGAAGGGGTCGTCTGATGGTTTTGCATTTCAGCCAAGTTAACGATCTATGCGATGATGTACATGAGAGGTGTATAATGCGGCAGGTGTTCAGACAAGATATTATTTATTTCAAGACTAAAAATATGCAGAGAAGCTGTCATGCGCAGCATCAGAGGAGCGAGAAGCTGCACGTGGCTCACTTACCAATGGATGAAGAAATGCTGGAAAAAAAGATAAGAGTAAACATCACAGAATATGCAGAAAATGATGCTTCAATATTACAGAAGAATCACATTTGCATTACAGGTTATAAAGAACTCCAAGGGTGTGCATGCATTTTAAAAGGGATTTCATCTATGAGACAGAAAACTTCTGCCAACACATAATATACAGTTGCAAGAAAAAGTTTGTGAACCCCTTGGGATTACATGGAGTTTTGCATGAATTGGGCATAAAATGTGCTCTGAACGTCATCTAAGTCACAAATATAGAAGAACACAGTCTGCTGAACATAATACTACACAAACATTAGATGTTGCCATGGTTTAATTGCACATAACATGTAAACATTCACAGTGCAGGGAGGAAAAAGTATGTGAACCATTGGACTTAATAACTGGTTGACCCTCCTTTGGCAGCAATAACCTCAACCAAACGTTTCCTGTAGTTGCAGATCAGACCTGCACAACGATCTGGAGTAATTTTGGACCACTCCTCTTCACAAAACTGTTTCAGTGTAGCAATATTCTTGGGATGTCTGGTGTGAATCGCTCTTTTAAGGTCATGCCACAGCATTTCAATCGGGTTGAGGTCAGGACTCTGACTGGGCCACTCCAGAAGGCGTATTCTGTGCTGTTGCAGCCATTGTTTTGTTGAATTACTTGTATGCTTTGGGTCATTGTCCTGTTGCATCACCCATCCTCTGCGGAGCTTCAGTTGGCGGACAGATGGTCGTACGTTTTCCTGCAAAATGTCTTGATAAACTCTGGAATTCATTTTCCCATCAATGACAACAATCCGTCCAGGCCCTGAGGCAGCAAAGCAGCCCCAAACCATGATGCTCCCTCCGCCATGTTTTACAGTGGGGATGAGGTTTTGATGTTGGTGTGCTGTGCCTTTTTTTCTCCACACATAGTGTTGTGTGTTCTTCCCAAACAACTCAATCTTGGTTTCATCTGTCCACAGTATATTTTGCCAGTAGTGCTGTAGAACATCCAGGTGCTCTTTTGCAAACTTCAAACGTGCTGCAATATTCTTTTTGGACAGCAATGGCTTCCTCCGTGGTGTCCTCCCATGTACTCCATTCTTGTTTAATGTTTTCCTTATTGTAGATGTGTCAACAAAAATGTTAGCATGTGCCAGAGATTTCTGTAGGTCTTTAGCTGACACTCTGGGATTCTTCTTTACCTCATGCAGCATTCTGCGCTGTGCTCTTGCAGTCATTTTTACAGGAGGACCGCGCCTAGGGAGAGTAGCAACAGTGCTAAACTTTCTCCATTTGTAGACAGTCTGTCTTACCATGGACACATGAACATCAAGGCTTTTGGAGATACTTTTGTAACCCTTTCCAGCTTTATGCAAGTCAACAATTCTTGATCGTAGGTCTTCTGAGAGCTCTTTTCTACGAGGCATGGTTCACATCAGACAGTGCTTCTTGAAACCAGTAAACCCAAAACAGGTGTGTGTTTTTAAGGGCAGGACAGCTGTCAGCAACACATCCAATATCATCACACTGATTGGAGTCAAGGTTGGCTCACTTTTGGCTCCAATTAGCTCTGGGAGAAGTCATTAAGCTAGGGCCTCACATACTTTTTCCTTCCTGCACTGTGAATGTTTACATGTTATGTGCAATTAAACCATGGCAACATCTAATGTTTGTGTAGTATTATGTTCAGCAGACTGTGTTCTTATATTGTTGTGACTTAGATGACGTTCAGAGCACATTTTATGCCCAATTCATGCAAAACTCCACGTAAACCCAAGGGGTTCACATACTTTTTCTTGCAACTGTATCTAGGGTAGTGGCACTCTAAAGGGCTTTTTCGCACTTGAGCTGCATTTATACTGCCCCCCTAACAGCTACCCCCTTTAGCTGCAGAGGCAGTGGTCAGGAGTGCACCCATGCTGCGGCCATCATGCCTTGCTTTACGGCTGTGTCAGCAATTATACCCCCTGTCACTTTCAGTAGGTGTAGCACCTGCCAAGTTCAACCCATTCACATGAAAGGGGGCACTCTGCAAGTGATACATATGGTTGAAGCTCGCTAGTGCAGGGTTCAAAAGATTAAAGCAGGCAGTGAGGAGGCAATAAAAAGCCTCCTAACCACCTGTCAAATTATCTCTCTGAAGAGCGATCCAAATGCAGATCACTCTTAAGAGACCAAATCAAGTGTGAACAAGCTCTTAAGCTGGCCATACATTATACTATTGTAGCGGGGCCATTGCTGTTTCCCTTTTAAAGAACTGTTTCCCTTTTAAGACTGCATGCTGTCAGAAAGGGTTTGATTGGCTCAGCTCTCAGCAGTACTGGAGTGTTTGTGGGAGTTGCAGTTTCATCACAGAGGCAGAACATTTGACGTATGCTGCACAGGACTACAGGGACCAGGATGCTTTGCAAGGAGGAGGGAGCAAGTTTTTTTTGGCTCTCGAAAAAGAAGAGCTGGGTGCCCAGGAAGGGGGAGGAAGGTTGGTGAGCCATGTGTGCCTTGGCAGAGGACATGTGGGAGTTAGTCTGCAGCCCCTACTGTTGAAGTACACTGACACTGTTTCCAGAACAGCAGAGGTTGCTAAGGACAACGGTTATCTACAGAAGCTGAAGTCAGCAGCAACTGTGATGATTGGTACCAGTCACCCACAACAACAGTTACCGACAGCAACGATATCTCCCACCGCAGAGAGAGAGAGAGGTCAGAGTGTTGGAAATCGCAGAGGAGGCGTGTGACCATCCCAGGTGAGGCACCTCAGAGATTGTGCAGCACTGACAATTGACAGCAAGAAACACTAGTCAGAGAGGGAGAAGAAACACTAGTCAGAGAGGGAGAAGAAACACTAGTCAGAGAGGGAGAGCCCCAGTCATCATCCCTTCAAGGAGTTAACCCCTGGAGACTGTTCTTCTCGGATGTGGCGAGCAACTGCTAACCTGTGACATGTCAGTCCTTAACCACTTCCCGTCCGGCCCATATATATAAACGGCCAGACAGTGGCAGTGCAGGGTTGGGTGGCCATTTATAAATGGCCTCCCCGCCCCCTGCTTGTGCGCGCTCCTTGGGAGCACGCAGCACCCCGCTCCGGTGCCCACTGTGTCCTCAGGACACAGTGGAACACCAATCGTTGTACGGGACCTCTGTGTGAGGTCCCGATGATGTGATCACTGATTGGCCATTTAGTGATCACATGCAGAGTAGAAGCAAGATGTTCCTTCTGACATCATTTCTTACTAGTGAAATCTGTGAATGATCACAGAGGTCACGTGGTACAAGGCTAGTCACAACAGCCTTGTACCATGTGACAAGCTGTGACCAATCACAGCTCACACAGTATTTCTCAATGGCTGCAAGAATGCAGCCAGAGAGAAGGAGAAATTATTGATTTTACAGCCTATATGGGTGTAAAAGCAATCAGTGTAAAAAAAAAAAAATCTTCATAACCCCCCACAAGTAGTACAGTGTCACTATGGTGACACTGTACTACTAGAGTGAAAGTATGTAAAAAAAAAAACATAAATAATAATAAAAATGTAAAAAACAATTTGTAAATTATAATTTTTGGTTATAAACTAATTTGGGTTATTTTTTTTTTTTCTAAAAAAATAACTGAATAAATGTTGGCTAAGATTTATGAAGAAAGATTATTTATTTGCAAAATTTTATAAGAAAAACACTTTTTTTTTAAAATTTTTGGACTTTTTTATTTATATAGCAAAAAAAAATTAAAATCCCAGTGGTGAATAAATACCAACAAATAAATTTTATCTGTCTCAAAAAAAGGCTAAACAATTCATATGGGTACAGTGCAGAGGCGGACTGCCCATTTGGAAACTTGGGTACTGCCCGAGGGCCCGGGGTCAGTAGGGGGCCCCATGAGATGCCCCTGGTACCTTTTTCATAGGCTTTTTTGAGTTTGGGCAAGGACACGGGCCCCATGATCCCCTATTGCCTGGGGGCCCCATGAGTTGTCAGTCCGCTCCTGGTACAGTGTTGCATGACCGCGCAATTGTCATTCAAAGTGTGATAGCGCTGAAAGCTCAAAATTGGCCTGGACAGGAAGGGGGTAAAAGTGTCCGGACTTGAAGTGGTTAAGAGCGCTCCACCCATTCACTAACACAGGCCTGTGCAACACACGGACTCACACAGTGTTACAATCCCACAGTATACAAGTGAATTTGGGACTGAGCCTAAAGAGACGTCAGTTTAGCTGGGAACATATTACTGCTGTAGTTGAAGGGGGTTAATACTGATCCATATATCCGTATATACATGAATATTGTGTTTATTGAGTTATTGTGCCAGTTCTAGAAGGTTTGTGTATTCAGTGCATTTAACTGCTATTTTCCAAGTTAATTTGCAGTCTATTTGCAGAGCTTTACCTGTCTTATTAAACCTGTTATAAAACTTCCCACAAGGTGTACTGGTGTGCTGTGGATCCGATATATATATGATTCATCACTGAAGTAAGGACTGAAGTGCCAGTTAATTCCAGCGGCTCCTTCGGGGGTGAGTGCTACACTTTTTTCTTATTCAATTTTCTTTAGATTTACCCTGAAATATTTAGTGTAAGGGCCTTCTTGACCTCATATTATATGACTTTGGTAAATCTAAAGGAAATTTGAATAAGAAAATTGTATAATGTATAGCCAGCCTAAGTCCTGTTGATGACTGGTGAGCACAGCTGCTGGGTGGCTTCAAGGCTACAACGACTTGGTTTGTACTGCGCCATGCCATCTATTATGCATACCTGTAAATAATATAAGTGCAGCGCTAGGTACAATTCGGACAAGTTTATGGTAGCAATGTTCATAAATAGGTTGTTAGTTCACAAAATAAGAGCTCAGAGGTGATATAATATTCCCAGGGTCATAGTTAAAGTAAGACTCGGTGAGGGGCAGGGTATGTATAAAATGCGCACTCACCGGTAGCGCAAAGAAATTGCGCAATGTATCAACAAAACGGAGGTCTGCCAGGGGGTCCCTTTCAGGATACGAATAGAGCCAGCCCAGGATGAATGGACATCGTCTTGATAAATGTTCTCAAACCGGAGGTCCACTTTAAGGACACGGGTGCAGCCTCTTCAGTACAGTGGAATGGTCACCAGGGGGAGCTCAGCTGGTGATCAAATGAGGCCACCGGATCTCCGTGACCTGGCGGTGTGAAGTCAAAGCTTGCAGGCTCCTCCAAGACACGTTTCGTACACTAGTACATCTTCAGAAGGGGTGGCTCTATTCGTATCCTATAGGGACCCCCTGGCAGACCTCCGTTTTGTTGATACATTGTGCAATTTCTATGCGCTTTCGGTGAGTGCGCACTTTATACATACCCTGCCCCTCACCGAGTCTTACTTTAACTACGACCGTGGGAATATTATATCACCTCTGAGCTCTTATTTTGTGGACCAACAACCAGGGGCGGACTGATCATTTGGAAACTCGGGCACTGCCCGAGGGCCCGGGGTCAGTAGGGGGCCCCATGAGATGCCCCTGGTACCTTTTTCATAGGCTTTTATGAGTTTGGGCAAGGACACAGGGGCCCCATGATCCCCTATTGCCCGGGGGCCCCATGAGTTGTCAATCCGCCCCTGCCAACAACCCATTTATGAACATTGCTGCCATAAATTTGTCCGAATTGTACCTAGCGCTGCACTTATTTTATATATATGTCTCTTAAAAGGTTTATGGTTTCCTTTACTATGTACAGCTGCTTTTATGAGTTTATATTATGAGCGCTCACTGAGTCTTTTTATCTTTATTATGCATACCTGCAGCATTATATCAGAAGCACATACCTTGACCAGTGACGTCAGCAGCAGTGAATGGGATCCGAGCACCTTCCTTGGTGTGACATGTTTCCAATGTCTGCCACACTGTTCATACACTGTACAATCTCCTATATGGTGGCCTTACATATTTTGGTAAATGATCAATTTCTTTTCCAATCACTCCCTACTGATATAACCAATCTATTGTTACCAACCCTTTAGACTGATATGCCACACATAAGGAAGTAGACTTTAATCGATAGTCAAGATACAATCGTCACTTATGAGTGTAAGGTATCGATCACATCTCTGTTTCCATTATGTAGTCTCATAATCTGATCGATCAAAATACTATCATCTCAATGCTCCCGATTGATGCAAATCCTATGATAATTTTCTGCTCTGGCTGATTGACTCTTTTGGATCAAATCTGAGTTAAATTGAGTCTTATGCTAGGTTCACACCTAAGCGTTTTCTGTGGCGTTTTGCAGAAACGCACTACAGTCCATTTAACATGATTTCCTATAGGACATGTTCACATCTGCGTGTTTTCACCCGCTGCATTTTTTGGAAAGGGTCAGGGACTTTCTTGAACTCAAAAAGTTGTGTTTTTGGTTCTATAGACTTCAATGAAAACGCTGAAGAAAAGCATGTAGTGCAGTTTTGCTGCATTTTTGATGCGTTTTTGATGTATTATGCATTTTGTGTTTTAAATCTGCCTAGCAACAAGAACAAGGTTTTAAAAAAAACCACAAAACACATCAAAAATGAAGAAATACAGCTGCAAAAATGCAAAACACAATGCAGAAATAGCTCAAACGCAACCTGCATAGGTGTGAACCTAGCCTGAATAGATTGGAAGGGAAGTTATGGCTGTTCAATTGTTTTGAGTGGATTGCAAATCGATCAGATAAACATTTTAAAGTGTGTATGGCCTCCATTAGACTTCCCAAAATTAAAGCGGAGTTCCACTCACCCTCTCAAAAAATAAAAGTCAGCAGCTACAAAAATTGTAGCTGCTGACTTTCAAAAAACAGCCACTTACCTTTCCCTCGGTCCCGTGGTGTGTCCCCCCGTAGCCCGTTTCACCAGCCATCCTGGTCCTGGATTCCAGGTGCCGGCATCTTCAGTGTGGGCACCCAGCTGTGACAGCTTGCGGCTTCACAGCCGGGTACCCACTGCACATGCGCGAGTAGCGCTGCGCTTCATGAATGGTCCTGTAGTCTTCTGGGACCTGTCACGTGTCCCAAAAGACTACAGGGAGGGAGGACACCTTCCGCTCACCTACGCAATCGGACCAGAAGTGGGAGCGGGTACATGTCAAATTTGGGTACCCACTCCCCTCTGCCCCCCAAATGTGCCAATCCTTAATGGGGAGCGGGGGAGCAGTCCTTAACCATTAGCCGCCCGGCCTATAGCCATTTGGCGGCGTCAAAAATGGTTCACCTTTCCGGGTGCACGCCATTTGGCGTGCTCCCGCACATGCGCAGTTCGCGCGGTTGCAGAGCTACGCAGCAGCGCGATCTGTCACCGGCCGTGTACCTTAGACATGGCTGATGACAGATCTGAGTACCGGCCCCCGTTGCCGGTACCATGTGACCTGCTGTGACCAATCACAGCAGGTCATATGACAGTTGTATACAATGGATGGCTTAATTCATGCCATCCATTGTATACTAGTGCCTAGCTGTGAATGGTCACAGCAGGTCACATGCACATGTCATGTGATTAGCTGTGGCCAAATCACAGCTAAGCACACAAAAAAAAAAAATACCTGAATGAATCGATTTCATTCTGGTAAATGCTTGCTTATAGCAAAGTAATTCTTTGCTATAAGCAAATTGTGTAAAAAAAAAAAAAATACTGATCACTTCCCCAAAGTAGTACAATGTTACTATGGTAACATTGTACTACTTTGGTCATAGTGAAATATGAAAAAAAAACGAAAAAAAAAAATAAAAAATGTAATAAAAAATTAAAAATAATTAAAAAAAAATATATATTTTTTTTTTCTCATACTGTCACCAGTCAGTGTCCCTGTTCACCGCCATGCCAGTTATATGATGACGCTGTACTGCACTGGTGACAGTATGTAAAAAAAAATAGTGAAAATAATTTTTTAATTTTCCGAAAAATTATGACAAAAAAAATACAACTTCAAAAATGCGCCATTCCTCTTATGAAATATGTCGGACTGTCTACTTTGCAAAAAGGGGTCATTTGGGGGATATCTGTACTGTTCTGACATTCTTGGACCTCAAGAAATTAGATTGGCTGTCAGTACTTCAGGATTGATCAATATTCAGATCTATACCATAGTTTGTGAACTCTAGAACTTTCCTACAAACTAAATTATACATCCTAATTTGGGTTATTTTCACCAAAGACATGTAGCAGAATACATCTCGGCCTAAATTTATGAAGAACACTTATTTATTTACAAACTTTTATAACAGAAACAAAGAAAAACGTGTTTTTTTTCAAAATTTTCGGTCTTTTTTTGTTAATTTAGCAAAAAATAAAAACCCCAGCGGTGATTAAATACCACCAAAAGAAAGCTCTAGTTGTGTGAAGAAAATGATAAAATTTTAGTTTGGGTACAATGTTGTATGACCGCGCAATTGTCATTCAAAGTGTGAGAGCGCTGAAACGTGAAAAATGGCCTGGGCAGGAAGGTGTAAAATTGCCCGGTATTGAAATGGTTAAAGCAGAACTTCCCCTTTTGGGTGGAGCTCCTCTTTAAGAAATATGAGGACCCACTTAAACTAACCAATCAGTTTGTATCTAAGCAGGCAGGACCTAAAGAAGATTGTACAGTCGAATTGTAAAGTGTATAGTCAGATTAAAGCAGATCTTTACTTTTCATTTCATACTTTACCAAATATTGCTCCTCCCCCCTCCTTTCACACTAACCACAATTTTTTAACTTGTATAAGAGCAGTGTGAACAGCAAGCATTGACAAATCATTTGCAGAGCTTTCAGCAATCTTTGTTGAAGCTTTTAAAATACCATTCAGCTCCAGTTTATAAATGTTGGACACAGGGACACAGATCCTAATAGGAGTGTGATTGCCACTTTAAACAAGCTGCTTGCAGGCTTCAGCACTTTTTGTAGTTTGTTGAAAGCCTGCTGAAGCCTGCTAGCAGCTTTTAAATTAAAAGTCAGCAGATACAAATACTGTAGTCTTGGCTGTGGATAACGGGGTAACACTAGTCCTCCTGTATGGGGCCCAGGCCAGCAAGGGGGCCTTTTAATTTAAAGCCAGCAGGAGGGAGGGAGAGGAGAAGAAGCCAGCTTTGGGCTGCTGCAGATACAGCCATATGGGGGATCCACCCTTCCCTCGTGCCAATCACCCTCCCTGCCCACATCCGATTCCTCCCTGGGTGAATCGGATGTGGGCAGGGAGGGTGATTGGCACGGGATGGGGGGGCATCCCCCATGTGGCTGTATCTGCAGCAGCCGAGAGCTGGCTTCCTCTCCTCTCCCTACCTCCTGCTGGCTTTCAGCTGCTGCAGAGAGAGCCATACAGGGGATCAGTTCCAGTGATTATCCCCCCGTGCGTCCATCACTTTTTCTGTGCATTATACGTTTTCCCCTGTTCAACAGGCCCCCTGTGTGCACCCACCCCTGCAGTGCTTCCGGCTTCCTTCCTCTCCTTTCCACCAGTAGCTACCAGCACACCATAGGATCCTTCAGGATGGAGAGTGGAGGAAGGGTCCAAATATGTCACATTACATTTACCACTTCCTTTCCTGAATGAACACATTCATCAGTACCGATCACTCACTGTGTTCATTCATAACTAAAGCATAGTAAGCTGTGTTTTATTTTGGGGGGGGGGTTGTCAGGTTGGCTGTATGGGGCCCGTGGTTTCTAACAGCAGCCCTGACTGTAGCTGCTGACCTTTAATATAAGGAAACCTACCTGTCCAGGGATATAGCAATGTCCTCACCCAAACCAATTCTTCTGCGCTTTGTGGATGCAGTATTTTGGAACCCTTGATTTGTCCAGAAGGCTGCGGGGGAAGGAGGAGGGAGGCAAACTTCTGTACAGATCACTGCGGCGATCTGAAGTGGGAGTGGGTACCTGTCAAAAACAGTTACCAGCTCCCCCCAAAAAGTGCCAAATGTGGCAGTGAAGGGGGGTGGTGTGGATGCAAACAAATAGAACTTCCCCTTGTGGGTGAAGTTCCGCTTTAAGAATTACTAATAGACATTAGGTTCTGTTATTTTGGAACGCCTCATCTTCTTAGTCACAACCCAGACTCTGAGATGCCCTGCTGTGGAATATGCCAAGTCTGTGTCTCTACAATCTACATCAAGACATCCCGAGACGGAGCACAACTTGTTCCAGTAGCATCTCTCTGCAGCCATTCCAGCAAGCGAACCTGTTATTATATCAAGAACCTAACATTATCATATACACACCTAATATTGTCATGTAATCATTAGCAAAACACATAATAATCATTTTTCCTGATCAATTCAGAAAGGCAAGGGAGTGGAGACTTGGTGAATACTTTTTATTTGGATGCTCAAAGTCTGAATTAGGAAATTGTGGTGGAGTTTCAGACAACAAGCAGGTCATTCAGGTTACAATCAGATTGTACCATCTATTGAATTTGCTTGAAATTGTATATTTTTAGGTTTGTATTGAGTCTGTAAAAGCTAAAACCCCGATCAGTTTTTCTTTTGTTTTTGCCCTCATCCTATTGGGGAGACTTCCCCTCACTTCCTGTCCTAGAGAAACAGTGAGAAGTGAAAATACATTTCTCCAAAGTGAGAGAATATCCCCGTAGTCACCAGACCAGGTGTCACCATTGGATAATGTACTCTGTATTCTTGTGAAGGCAAAAAAAATAAAAATGTGGGATGTCCAATCATTCTTTTTCACACTGACAGTAATCACCAGGATAAATAGAGGATGAATCCCCTCAATGGTGACATAAACAGAACTAAAAACCTGACACGAGACTCCATACTCTATCCAAAACTACAAAAATAAGTTTGGGCTCTAGACACCTTCCAGGATGCAGAGGTACCAAATTGGCAGGTCAAAGATGTCATCTGATGAGAAAGAACTTATCATAGACAAATATGTCCCAAGCATGTTTGAAGCCAGTTACTGTTGACTGGCTCACTACGTCTGCTGGAAGTCTATTCCAAACATCAACTACCTTTTCAGTAAAATAATAGTTTCTAAGATTAGTTTTGAACTTTCCTTCAGTTAGTTTGAGGTCATCTCCCTCTGTGTTCTTGATTTTGGTTTCATATTGAAAATACTGCCCTCCTAAACCTTATTCACCCCCTTGATGTATTTAAAGGTTTCATTCATGTCTCCTCTTTCCATTTTTCCTCCAGGCTGTGCATATTAAGTTTCTGAAGTCTTTCTTTATATCATTTCTCCCCCAGACCTTTCACCATTTGTGTTACCTATTTCTGGACCCATTCTATCTTATCAATATCTGTTTGTAAGTGAGATCTCTAGAACTGGACACCGTATTCTAAATTAGATCTAACTAAAGATCTATATACAGTAGGGGAATCAGGACCTCCTTCCTCCTGCTGGTGACCCCTCTAGAGATGCATCCAAGATGTCAGGAATGGACTCAGCACTGGTGGTGGGACTCACCTGCCGTGTGGGCTGCAGTGCCAGGGCTGACCAGCGGGTGCTCTCAGCAGCCAGAAGCTCACTCCTGTAGTCAGCCAACACCTGGGCTGATTGCAGGAGGTGTATTTAAGGAATGACCAGGCCTGTGATCTGGGCCTTGGTGTATGTTTCCCATGAGCCCCTGTACCTGGTATCCTGTGTTCCTGCCTCGTTGCTGACCCTGCTTTGATCCTGACCTCTGCTGACCGTCTCCTGTTGAACCCCTGGCTTGCCTGACCATCCTTCTGCCTGATCCTCGGTACCGCGCTGCCCACTACCTGCTGAACCTGGCTTGTGACCCCGACCATTCTCTGCTTGCTCCTCCTGTACCACGCTGCCCGCACGATACCGACCCGGCCTGTCTGACTACGCTTACTTCACCCGACGATCCATCCATCCCGCACAGATCACCTCTAGTAAGTCTGCCTGCCTTTTCCCATCAGACTCCTGCACTCCCCTGCCAGTACTTGCTGCCATAGCCGGACGCACTCAGGGGTCGCGACCTGGTTCCAGTCTGCACCAAGTCCATCCCCAGCATCAGGGGCCCTGGTGAATAGCAGGCTGGGACTTAGACCCCGCGCCCTGAGGAAATCCGTGCTGTGGGCTCGGCCTGCCTGACAGCTCCACCTCTCCAGCCCTGACTGCACTGGTACCTATTCGTTTAAGGTTTATTGCACCTGGTTGTACATATTTATGTAAGAGTTTGGTTGTTTGCACTGCGTTTATGTTTGTGTTGTCTTTAATAAATTATATTGTGTTACACGCTATACCTGAAGTCTGTGTTTCCCTGTGTCGGTCCACACACCTATGGTCATACCTGGAGCCCTGACACAAGAATTGTATCTGCTTTCCCCAATGCCTGGTCACACTGTTTGCTCATTTTGCAATCATCTGAAATTAGTACCCACAAATCCTTTTCTTCTGTAATGCTGGCCAACACTGTACCCCCAATGTTGTACTCTCTCAAGGGATTCTTTAAGTTTAATTTAACCCTATGTAAGTTTCAAAACAGAAGGCAGGAAGGTGTTATAGCTGACAATCCTGGCAGGGTGCACACGCTCACCTAAGCTCTGGAGTCTAAGTGACACCTTGCTCTTTATCTGCAAGAAGTGATGGTCCCATGACCAGGGATTTTTTCTCAGAGAATAGGTGTAGGTATTTTCCATTCCCAGTTACTCCTTGTCTCTACCCCCTACCCACCTCCGGCCATCATCTCTCGGTTCCACCTCATACCCACCTCTCAGTACTGCCCCTTTTAGAGAATACAGAACAAAGTATAATTTTTTGGTGCAAAGTAATTCATAAGGAATTTGTTAATGATAACAAGAGAAGCAGTGAAATAGACCCCCTGCAGCCAGCAACAAAATACCCCCCAATAATAGATCCACCCCAGCAACAATAGATCCCCACCAGCAACAATAGATCTCCCAGCAGCCAGCATCAATAGACCCTCCAGCAGCAAGCAACACAAGACCCCTCCCTCTACAGTAGATCCACCCCAGTAACAATTGACCTACCCCCAGCAACATAAGACCCCTGGCAGCAACACAAGAGTGCAATCTAAACCCATACGTTCCTGCATTAAAAATGGCTGTGTGTACAAGTGAGTGCTACAGCGACCGTCGGCTGGAACTGAACAGAATCAGCAATGGAAAATGTCACCAGCATACCGAGGATCACCAATATGGGTCCAAAAGTTTTAATGAACGATTACATAGTTATAGCAAGGCAACGTTTCGGAGTCTCGCAGGTTCCCTTTTGGATCGCAGATGAACTTTAGTTAGGATGATTCCTCATAATTGAAGTGTATGGTCACATGCCTGATGAAGGGGTCCTGAGAGACTCCGAAATGTTGCCTTGCTGTAACTATGTGATCGTTCATTAAAACTTTTGGACCCATATTGGTGATCCTCGGTGTGCTGGTGACATTTACCCTCCCTGGCAGCAACAGATCCCCCTGCAGAAATGTATCCCCCCAGCAACAATAGACCCCCAGACACCAGCAACAATAGAGCTTCAAGTACACCCCACCACCCCTCACCACTACATACATTCTGGTGCTGGAGGTGCAGAACTGCGTTTCCTTGAGTTCCTGCTGAAAAAACCCTGCCTATGACTCTAATGACCCAGGGCTGCTTTGCTCCAAATTGACACCAGGATGCAATGCTCAGGTCACCCAATCACTGGGTCGCTGGAACAGGATGTTTTCTCTGTGGAGACAGTGATGTGATATGGTGGAGGTTCAGTATTCTGGCAGAGGCTGATGCAGGCAGCAGGTAAAATAATGTTCAGAGTCCAGGCAGCGGGAAGAGAACAGAGCAATAGGATTGGGCAAAATCAGCAACAGGCCAAAGAAAAAAGAGCAGGGTCAGACAAAATATGGGTTGGCACAGAAACAGATGGAGCAACTAGAAACTTGGAGGTAGATAACTTGGTGGTAAGAAGACAGTACCGGTCACCATAGAAGAAGATATAACCTTCAGTACCTGAGAGCACACCTAATATCAGAGCTGTGCACGACTGAATGTGTCTGACCATCCATAGTTAAAAGACAACATCCTGGCATGTGCGCAACGCGCTACAGACAGGACTGGCCATGCTCCTGGCCATACAAACATGGATCATAGGAGGTACTGTAACAAAGGTGAGTGGGATGGGGGTTCTTTGCCCCTGAATATGCAAAGTGTCAATATTTCTAAGCTGGGGGTCTGTGTTGATGGGTTTTGCATTCCCTTAGAAGCCTATGGGAATGCAAAGCCCTCTTGAAGCAGATCAACTGGAGGTCCACTGCATGTCAAACGAAAGTCAAAAGGTGGTCAACTTCAAGTCAAGTGAAGGCCAGAAGGGGGTCAACTGCAAGTCAAATGAAGACCAGAAGGGTGTCAACAGGAAGTCAAATGAAGGACAGAAGTGGGTCAACAGCATGTCAAGTGAAGATCAGAAGAGATTAACTGCATGTCAAATGAAAATCATCAGGGCAACTACAGGTCAAATTAAAATCATTAGTTCAAATGAAGGTCAAAAGGTGGTCAACTGCAAGTCAAATGAAGGACAGAGGGGGGTCAACTTTCCTTTTGTTACTGAGACAGACTATTGCAATAGCTAAAAATGCAAGTAGGAGAATGTGCTAACGTTCCACTTATCTACTATATTGTTTGTTGTTTGTACCCGTAGTAGGGCCTGGAAACCAAGGGACGCATTATGATTTTTTCCTAAATGAATAATAAATATCCTACCTAAATAAGTTATTTTTATGGCCAATGAAATTAATTGGTACCAAAGCGCTTCACATGCCTAAACGTGTTTACAAAACTGTGGCTTTAAGCACGTTTTTAAAGATGCTTTAATCCCACCAGAGGAAAGGTGTTCAGGAGAGCTGGACAAACACCCAATAAGTTTGGAGAAAAAGATATACAATGTACAATACAATGTGTAAGAGATACAATGTATCTTTTTTTTCATTGAAGGTGAAAGACTGTAGAGAGGTGGATTTTAGACTTGGTTCACACTACTGTGACCTAAAAGTTGTGCAATTTACAGTGCGACTTTGCCAGGCAACTTCCTGGCAATTTTCTGCCGACTTGATGCACGACTTTGCCATTTTTTTTTTGGACCAATTGGAAAATATCAGTTTTTTTGTTAAATTCCTTTACATTTATTGAATTTCTAAATCCTAATTTTCAGAACGAATGGAATTCGAATTGGTGGAAATTTGAACGGCTAATCCAAATTCTGTGTAAAGAATAGCTGGTTGCTAAGGAGAGGGCTGGGAAGCGGACTGCAACATCTTTAACAACTGATGACTCATCAGCTGTCAGTGGTTTCCCCGCTGACAGCTGAATGTAAAAAAAAAAAATTAAAATTAAAAATGGCATGGGGTCCCCCCAAAATCCATACAAGACTCTTATCCAAGCATGCAGCCTGGCAGGTCAGGAAAGGGGGGGGACCCCCTCCTCCTCCTGAACCGTATCAGGCTACATTCCCTCAATAAGAGGAGGTGCTTTGGGGTAGGGGAGCTCCCCCCAAAGCAACTTGTCCCCACAGAGCCTCTTCCCCACAACCCTGAGCTGTGGTTGTGGGGGTCTGCATGGGGGGTGATCTATTGGGATCTGGAAGCCCCCTTTAACAAGGGGGCCCCCACATCCCGCAGATACCCACAGTACCCCTACTCATTCCCAAAAAAGTGTAAAAAGTGAATAAAAACACAAGTCCTTTATTAAAAAAAAGGTTGTTCCCTGAAGTAGATCCAATGTCAATCATAATGAACACTGCCCCTGCCGACCCAGAAAAAAAAAAGCCAAGAGCTCCGCTCTCGACACTGGCTCCCACTGTCTGACAGTTCTTAAATAGGGCAGAGTCACCCGGTGATGTCATCGGGTGGCCCGCCCCTTAGCTATTCCAGAACTGTCAGACAGCATGTTGAGGGCATGTGGCCTGGTACGGTTTCCCCTTTTCCTGACCTGCTGGGCTGCATGTTCAGGTCTGGTATAGATTTTGGGGGGGACCCCACACCATTTTTTAAAAAAAAATTTGGCTTGGACCCCACGCATTTTAAAAAAAATTTTGATTGCTGGCATTCTTTTATTTACAGCGGTAAACCAGCTGACAGCTGATGAGTCATCAGTTGTTAAGGGCACGGTGGCCAGCTTCCCGGTCCTCTCCTTAGTAACCAGCTGCTCTTTACACAGAATTTGGATCGGTAGATCAATTTTCAGCCGATTCGAATGCCATTAGTTCTGAAAATTAGGATTTTGTTAGAAGTTCAATAAATAAAATTAAATTCAATGAAACAACTGATATTTTCCAATTGGTCAAAAAAGAAAAAAAAAGGTGTGTCGGATCTAAACCACATCAATACAGATGCGGATACGATTTGGATGTGACTTCCATTAAAGTCTATGGGCACAAGTCGGATAGAAGTCGCCTTGAAGTAGTACAGGAACCTTTTCTAAAGTCAGAGCAACTTCAGTAGTGCTAATTAAGACAGTTCTCATTGACTAACATGGGATTTCACATGTCATGCGACTTGGGGTCTCACAAGTCGGATCCCAAGTGTAGAACCGGCAGTGTGAATCGAGCCTTACTGAGCAATCACTGTGATATCCAATATTATGCTATCACAGCGATCATGTGATCGAGAGCCATTCCTCCCAGCTCCCAACTCTAAGAACAAGACTAGTGATAGTCTACATGCTCGAGTCAAATGTTAGTTTGAGTCAAACATGGGCCATTTGTGTATTCTGTGAAAACACGAACGGTACGGGCGTTCAGCAGGCTATTCGCCCGCCGTGCCCCACAATGCACTGCATGCTGACAGTGCATTGTCAGTGGCCGAAGTATAGCACCTGACCACAGGTCAGTTGCTATGCTTTGGCCAATCACAGGGCACAATGACGTCACAAGGGGCGGGGTGATCCCACCCCTTTGTGACGTCATCGCCCTATTTAAGAACTGTCATCACAACGAGGTGTCAGACGGCGAGAGCCAGCGTTGAGGGCAGAACAGGTTTTCTTTTTCATTTTTCGGGTTGACGGTGGCGGTGGGCATCATGATTGACGTTGGATCTACTTCAGAGGACATTTTTTTAATAAAGCACTTGTCAAAGACTTTCTCCTGTCTTTTTTTACACTACACTTTTTTTTTTGTGAATGGGTGGCAGTACCATGTCACCTAGTAAGACCCAGGGGGGTGGGGGGGGGCACTCGCTTTTCCCCCCCTTTCCTGACCTGCCAGGCCTGTGCTCATATCAAGGGTCTGGTAGGAATTTAGGGGGGACCCCACGCTTTTTTCCCCATTATTGGGGGGTGGGGTTACCCTTAAAAGTCCTACCAGGCCTAAAGGGCCTGGTAGGCTCCATCTTTTCTCTCGCAAATCCAAAACTTATATACATAGCCTTTTGCCCCCATATCTGGCACGCTTGCGGGGAAGAAATTGTTTGAATGCAAGGCAGCCAGAAAAATTAATGAGGGACTCATCAGACATCTGCAAATTTTCGGTTAAGGTGATTTACAAATGGTCGAACTTTCTGGAGCTGGTCAAATTCAGGCTCACCCCAAGGACAACAAAGTGCGTTGTCATTGAAATGCATAAAACACATTATACTCTCATATCTATGCCTGGCCATGGCAGTAGAGAACATGGCCATATGATAAATTGGGTCTGTGGACCAATACAACCGCAATTTATTTTTTTTTAGTAATGCCCATGTTGAGGGTTAGGCCCAAAAAAAAAATTTAATTCAGAAACCGTTATAATGCGAATGGTCTGGCAAGGTTTGAATTTGGGTTTGCGGCGATAAAGGTTTGAATTTGGGTTTGCGGCGTAACATGTCACGTGGAGCCCCCCGGATACCCAGACTACATGGGAAGCAGTGGCAAGATAGTTTGGGACTTGGTGTCATCCTTTTTCCGTATGGGGTACCACTTATACATGGACAATTCTTATTCAAGAGTGCCTCTATTTAGACATTTGTACAACCTTGGAATCGGCGCATGTGGCACCGTGTGACCTAATCGCCGGGGTTTCCCCCAACAGCTTGTAAATACCTGTCTTAAAAAGGGGGAAACCCTGCTTGAGAAACGAGGATGTCATTCAGCTGCAGCACCAACTTGTTTATTCTGACGGCAGCAGGGTCTTGCTCTCAGAATATACATAAGTAGGTGTGTGCAGTGCTGTTGGATGAGATTTTTCATCCGCAGTTAAAAAAAAGAGCATATATGCCAAAGCATGGGGGCCAGGGGTGGCCAGTGGGTGGATGGCCCCTATGCTTCGGCATATATATAATATTTGTTTGCACATTTCATGTGTGCCCACCATTAGAAGTGGGTGGATGCCCACAAGCTACAAAAAAAAAAAAGAACATAGCCTATACATCCAACAAGGACCAGCGACATACTGGTACATCCCTGGACTTTGAATGGTTATACCAGGTTGATGCCTGCAGCTGCAGGCATCATCCTGGTATTGTTTCTTTCAGCCAGTGATCGGCATTCATGCAAAAGCAATCCTAGTGGCTAATTAGCTGCAGGATTGCTTTTACAAGCAGCGGGAGAAGTTGCCCCCCTTTCCCTGTCCCTTCCACGGCCTTCTTGGGCAGTCCCATGCCATCGGGGGAACCTGAGAATGCAGCCGGTGTTTCTGACAGCTGACCATAGAGCTGATTGGAGACCGGAATGATGCCAATCTTCTCTATAGTCTTAAGAAATCGGAAGCTACGAGCATTTCATCACATCAGATTTGCAGGATATAAACAGCTCTATTTGTAAATTGGGAAAGCATCTGATCACACCGATCTTGGTGAGATTAGATAATGTAAGGGCAGAGGAGATAGCTAGAGTCTGATAGACTCCAAATTTTTCAATTTCTCACCTCCTATACTTGACCCCAAAGGGCCAAACAAGCATTCAGGATCACACTGGATCCTTTACGTCACCGGCTGATCACTCTCCAGAAAGCCAAGGATTATAAACGATCTCCTGTTCCTCCTCCAATACTTCCTCCTCTGCCCTTAATCAGATGCTCTATGGGGTGTATTACTCACAATACCAGTGAGTAATAAAAAAGATCCTCCATAGTGTAGTATTTAATGCAGTCTTTTTATTAAAAATGAAAGAAGTATACTCACATGAACATGCAGTCCCTTCCTCCTGCTGTGTGTGGGTATGCTGCATCCATGTGGTATTTCCTGGGTGTACTAGGTGTGCTAAGATGGCGTCCTCCACCGGAAGTGCGTCACTCGTACCGGACGCTGCGTGTCGGTGTACCTACGCGCTACGTCACGTGGTCTCGTGACTTCCTCGGGGTATCGCCATAGATGGAAATAGGCCATAAAACCAAGTGTGTCCTGTTTAGTTTTAAAGCATGTCATGTTTTGTATCTATTTGCTCGGCATACCATCATCTTTTATATTTTACCAAATAATTGTCCAATATATTGTATTTTTGTGCATTCAAACTAAAAAAAGTGTATTAAAAAAAAAAAAATTGCATTTGAAAAATCACTGCACGAGTACTATGTGACATAAAAAATTGCAGCACACACCATTTTATTCACTAGGGTGTCTGCTTTAAAAAATATAATGTTTGGGGGTTCAAAGTAATTTCCTAGCAAAAAATACTGATTATTTTTATGTGAACAAAAAGTGTCAGAAGAGGCTTGGTCTTCAGGTGGTTAGAAGAGTGAGTGATGTGTGGCATAAACTTCTAATGCTGGGCATAAAATGCCCCACCCCCCAAAACTATTTGCTGAGAGGCATGTTCAGTCAATAGAAGAATTTATTTTTTTACCACAAGTTTTTGGAAATGACGATTTATTTATTTATTTTTTACACAAAATTGTCACTTAAATGATTTATTGCTCACACGTGCCATGGATATATGTGGAATTCCTCCCCAAAATACATTCTGCTACTTCTCCCGAGTATGGGGGTACCACATGTGAGAGACATTTTGGCAGTCTAGCCAAGTACAGGACCTCAAAATCCAGTAAGCACCTTCAGGCTTTTATTTCCTCATTACACTTCCTGACTGCCTATCACAGTTTCGGAGGTCCTGAAATGCCAGGGTAGCACCAAACCCCCCCAAATGACCAAATGGAAAGTAGACACCCCAAGGAATTTGATAAGAAGCATGGTTAGTATTTTGCAGATCTCGTTTGTTGCCACAGGTTTTTGGAAAATGAAGAAAGAAAACAAAAACATATTTTTTCTTTTCTCTTTTATATTTCAAAACCTTGTACTCACGATGCCTCTTTTTAAATTCCTTGGGGTGTCTACTTTCCAAAACTGGGTCATTTGGAGGGGGGGGGGGGGTTGGTGCTATCCTGGCATGTCAGGGCCTTCAAAACTGTGATAGGTAGTGAGGAAGTAAAATGAGGAAGTTACGCACCTTCAGGCTTTCAAATTGGCCATTGGATTTCAGGCTCCTGTATGTGGCTAGGGTCCCAAAAATCTCACATGTGGTATCCCCATACTCAATAGAAGTAGCAGAATGTATTTTGGGGGGTGTAATTCCACATATACCCATGATTTGTGTGAGCAATATAGCATTTAACTGACAACTTTGTGTAAAAAGAAAAAAAATGTTCTTGTAATTTTACAAAAACTTGTGGAAAAAAAAATAAATCTTCCATGGACTCAATATGCCTCTCAGCAGATAGCTTAGGGTGTAAACTTTCCGAAAAAGGGGTCATTTGGGTTTTTTTATATTATCCTGGTATTTTAGCACCTAAGCAAATGTGATGGGCAGTCAGAAAATAAAAGCTGTGTAAATTCCATTATCTATACCATAGTTTGTAGATGCTAAAACTTTCACACAAACTAATCAATATACACTTATTGTGATTTTTGTACCAAAAACATGTAGCAGGATACATTTTGGCCTGAATTTATGACTAACTTTGAGTTTACTGTAAATTTTTTGGAGCCGAAAGAAAAAAAAAATATTTTTTTTTTGTTTATAGTGCAAAAATAAAAAGCGCACAGGTGACCAAATACCATCAAATGAAAGCTCTATTTGTGTGAAAAAAGGACGTAAATTTCATTTGGGTACAGCATGCATGACCGCGCAATTACCAGTTGAAATAGTGCAGCGCCGAATAGCAAAAGAAAGCCTGGTCAGGAAGGGGGGTAAATCCTCAGGAGGGCAAGTGGTTAAAGGAATTTTTCAATTTTGTTTTACTTTAAGCAATGAAAAATGACTGCCCCTTTAAAAACAGTACTTTTTGAAAGAAAATTTTTCACTGATTCCTGTCCCTCAGGGCAGTACCCGAGTCCCCATGCCCCTTTTATGGCCAATACCTTGCATATAAGTCTTCAAAATGGGCACTTTTGAATTTACAAGTTCGCGTTCCATAGATTTACATTATGTTTGATGTCTTTAGGTTTGAATGCTCTACCGCGAACTGAACGGGGGGGGTGTTCAGACCATTGTGACAATTGTGCGCAATAGAGGCATAGACGCTGTACATGACAAGCCATCTTGTTAGGTCACGGCCATGTTGTTTCTCCTGTCCTCCCTCCTCCCTTTTGAATGGAATGCGAGTCTGTAAGTGAACAGAGGTCAGAAGTGCCTCTTGTCCTAGTCAAACACACCTACATGAGCTCCATGGCTGTAAACCACTATTTAGTCTGGTCCCCGGGGATCTTCTTTGAAAAACCACTTTCCTCTGCCCGATCGTAAAACAATAACTCAGTCAGTCATGACCTGTTAGGCCATTAGAGCTAAAGCGTGCCATAAAACGTACATTCCACATGAGTCATTTTTCATACACTTCAGCAGGAACTGGGCACATTAATATGAAGTACATATTCGGATAGGTCATTTTAATATGAGTCAAACGAGACCTTACATGACTATATTAGTACCTACAAAAGAACATAAAGCAGTCTCTTTTATCTGGAGTGGCAAAGAAATGCTAAGTTTGGTATCTGTGCGTTCGGAACATGATTCTAAATATTGATCTGCCAGTTGCTAGGATGCTGCCTGTACCTATTGAAGGTTATTGACCTTAGTATAAAATTGTAAGGGATTTGGTCATAACCTTAGTTACTGCCTAACACCCATTCCCAAATGGGATGATTGGCCATTTGTTCTCAGGAGAGACCCCTTTGAGATGATAGAAAAAGACTGACAGCCTGGAGAAAAATGAGCTCTACTTTTAACATCAATCATCGATCAGAACCACCTGAGACTTGAGAGCCAAAGCAGCCTTTTGTTCGGACAATTGGACTCTGCTCAATCCAAGGACTTTTGTAAGTATTCTACCTTCTGAACTTCTTTCTTTTATTTCTCTGTTGTTTTATTGCTCTCTTTATATCTTTGTTACATCTTTTTCTGTAAATATTTTAATTGCACCATTTTGACCTTTTTAGTAATAAATCCTATTTTCTGAAAAGTGTTGAACTGTTTCTAAAGATTTTAATACAAACTAAAGAATCCCTGTCTCTGAAGAGTGCTACTGTATGTAATAATCCTCTGAATATATCTGTCTGTGGTGACAGTGTGTATTACAGACGCTTATACTAATATCATAGTGTTACTGCTAAGATTTGTGAGTTTCCTCCTTCTCTGTAAAAAGGAGGTGGTGGCAGTGTGAAGGGTTAATTGTGTAATTAACTTGACCCAGTAACAATCGCTCTCAGGCTACTGGCACATAGATTGTGGTCCTGCAGCTGGAAAATCTTTGTGCAGGGCACAGCTGAGAGTGGCATTCTTGCACAAGTGAGAGCGCGATGTGAGATCGGCTGGTCCTTCGGTCACAAGTTGGTGAGAAGGGCTGGGGTCTGACACTGCGTACCGTCACAACCATCACTAAACAAGACCAAGAAATGTCAGTGATTGCTCAGTCTCCGTGTTTGAAGCGTGCTTCCAGCACAAGCACCGAGCGCAAGGCCCACTTTTCTGATGTCACATACTGTATATGTATGAGCTCAGTGTAAATGGGTTTCAGAAAAAATGAAAAGGTGAACTGACACCCTACACCCTCCCCACGCCCTGATTCCCTCTGTACTTACCTCTGTGGGAGCCGTTGATGCCCATGGAGCTGGTGTAGCGCTCCAAGGATTTGAAATCCCTGCTCTTCTTTCAGTGATTCTGATTGGTTACCGCCAACATGTAACCACTTTGACCCTTTGGAATCACTCTGATTCATCCTGGAAGCCCTACAGAAACATGAGCGGGCTTTTCAAATCCTCAGACCACTACACAGACTGCATGGGCACCAACAGCCCATCATCCACAGAGGTAAGTACAGTTGGGACTGAGTAAAGTTACACAAGAGAAGTATGGCCAAAGTTCTTTTGTAGATCACAGGAGAGAGCATTTCCGGATGCATTTCAGATGATTTTTCTCTTCTTTCTTTTGATGATTTTTCTGTTCCTTTTTTTTTTCACTGTACTGCGTTTTTGATGCATTTTACCGCATTCCAGTACAGTTTTGTCCAGGAAAAATGCAGCATGTTCTAGTTTTCTTTCTGGAACCGGAATGCACTGAAACTGCAGGCACTGGTGTGAACTATGCCATTGAACACCATGTAACCTACTTTCTATGCGTTTCGGATGCAGACAAAAAGCACTGGCACGCATGTGGTATAAACTAACCCCGGTCCTGGCTCTTCAGGAATCCCCAGCATCAGTATCCGCACAGATTCTTGACCAGCAGCCGACTCAACCTCTTGGGAAGCTGCTGATAGCCTGAGCCAGCCGATCCTGCCTCCTGCACAGCCGGGGGCTCCAGTGAGCTCTGGAGGAGCAGAGAGTTCTGACTACCAGTCACTGATCTCTCCTTAGAGCAGACCGAGAAATGAACAATCAGTGGTCATGTGATTGCTCAGCTCTCGGTCTTAGAGCTGGTGGGGGACAGCTGCAGCATAAGATCGATATACATTAATATGTTTGTTTTTTCATCCTGCATTTCTCATTTAACTGCTTGCCTCCCCTGCCCACAGCACATTACCTGCGGGTGGGAGGCACAGCAAGGCTTGGCTACACACCAGTATGTTGCAGACTTTCTTCTGCGTTTTGGGAGTGCGTGTACGCGCCACCCCCTAACCTGTGCTGTGACTTGACACAGCATGAGTTTGTCAGCAGGATTCAGCCAATGATTTTGGCTGTATACCTGCGGAACAGCTGTGGTTAATCAAAACACAGAGTTTTGAGTCTACAAACACACAGAATTCTGTGTAAACAGTAGAGCAATCTGGCTGTTTCTTCTCCCTGAAAAGCAGGGAGAAAAAGCAGCCTGGATTTGTGAGTAAAAGCAGCACACATTACACTTGTTAGAAACACAGTTAACCCCTTGATGTTAAAGTGCTACTAAACTCAAAACAGTAAAATCAGTCTGTATATGCAGTGAAGTATGCTTGTTATACTCACTGTGAAACCTAAAGGGTTAATCCTCTGCATTGTGTAAAAAGGCAGTTCTCTGATCCTCCCCTTCTTCCAGTGTCCCCCCTCTTATCTCCTGAGAAGAAAATGAACCATAGGCATTTTGCACATGCTCAGTTTGGTGTGTATTGTTAGAGAGGGTTTTTTTTTTCTTGGGAGTGTTCATGTGATCAGCACAGGGCCAATCAGCACTATCCAGACAGGTCAGGGGTTTCGCATCCTCCTAGAGTAGAAAGAACACTCCTCCTACAAGCTTTAGCCAGTGCTCTGCTGAACACTGATATAAGTCACAAGACTGCTCTAACTGCTGATGAGAAAAGGTATTTAGCAGTTTATATTTACTAAAACAATTGCATTTCCATGTTGTGTCTACTGTGGGAGACCAGATATAGTGAATGCAGGGTCCAGGTTTAGTAACAATTCCTTTTTCAGTCCATATCATTACTACAGTGTACAGTATTATATCTGATTACGATATTAGTGTCACTGCTGATGTCAGTGTCCGTTAGTGTCCCTCCCAGCCAGTGTCTGCTAGTGCCAGATTGTCCAACACACTATTACAGTCACAGTATAAGTCGCTGATCACTGCCATTACAAGTATGTCTGCCATTACATTATGTCTATAGCTGTGTACATTCCGGTACATATACTGTAGTTTTTAGAAGCTATAACTTTCAAACAAACCAATCAATATAAAATTCCTGGGATTTTTTTCAGACATGCAGCAGAATACCTTTTGGCATAAATGTAGGAAGAAATTAGATTTTTTTTATTGGATAAGTTTTATACTAGAAAGTAGAAAATACAATTCTATTCAAAATATTAGGTCTTTTTTTGTTTATACAATACAAATAAAAACTCCAAATACCACCAAAATAAAGTTCTATTTATACAAATTATATAAATTTTATTGGATTGTGTGGCATGACCAAGCAATTGCTAAAGTAGCGCAGTGCTGAATAGCAAAAAAAAATGCCCTGGTCACGAATAGGGTATAACCTTCCAGAGGTCAAGTGGTTAAGGAACAATAAAAGAATGTCATGTTAGGTGTGTACAGTGCCTAGAAAAAGTATTCATACCCCTTGAAATTTTCCACATTTTGTCACGTTACAGCGAAAAACGTAAATGTATTTTATTGGGATTTTATGTGATAGACAAATACAAAGTGGCACATAATTGCAAAGTGGAAGGAAAATGGTAAATGGTTTTCGAAATTGTTTGCAAATAAACATTTAAAAAGTGTGGTGTGCATTTGTATTCAGCCCCCTGTACTCTGATACCCCTAACTAAAATCTAGTGGAACCAATTGCCTTCAGAAGTCACCTAATTAGTAAATAGAGTCCACCTGTGTGTCAATTAATCTCAGTATAAATACAGCTGTTCTGTGAAGCCCTCAGAGGTTTGTTAGAGAACATTAGTAAACAAACAGCATCATGAAGGTCAAGGAACACACCAGACAGGTCAGGGATAAAGTTGTGGAGAAGTCAAAAGCAGAGTTAGGTTATAAAAAAATATCCCAAGCTTTGAACATATCATGGAGCACTGTTCAATCCATCATCCGAAAATGGAAAGAGTATGGCACAACTGCAAACTTACCAATACATGGCCGTCCACCAAAACTGACAGGCCGGGCAAGGAGAGTATTAATCAGAGAAGCAGCCAAGAGGCCCATGGTAACTCTGGAGGAGCTACAGAGATCCACAGCTCAGGTGGGAGAATCTGTCCACAGGACAACTATTAGTTGTGCACTCCACAAATCTGGCCTTTATGGAAGACTGGAGGAAGAAAGCCATTGTTGAAAGAAAGCCATAAGAAGTCCTGTTTGCAGTTTGCGAGAAGCCATGTGGGGGACGCAACAAATGTGGAGGAAGGTGCTCTGGTCAGACGAGACCAAAATGCAACTTTTTGGCCTAAAAGCAAACCGTTATGTGTGGCAGAAACCTAAGACTGCACATCACCCTGAACACACCATCCCCACCGTGAAACATGGTGGTGGCAGCATCATGTTGTGGGGATGCTTTTCTTCAGCAGGGACATGGAAGCTGGTCAGAATTGATGAGACGATTGATGGAGCCAAATACAGGGCAACCTTAGAAGAAAACCTGTTAAGAGTCTGCATAAGACTTGAGACTGGGGCAGAGGTTCACCTTCCAGCAGGACAACGACCCAAAACATACAGCCAGAGCTACAATCAAATGTTTAGATCAAAGCATATTCATGTGTTAGAATGGCCCAAAGCCCAGACCTAAATCCAATGGAGAATCTGTGACAAGACTTGAAAATTGCTGTTCACAGACGCTCTCCATCCATTCTGATAGAGCTTGAGCTATTTTGCAAAGAAGAATGGGCAGAAATGTCCCTCTCTAGATGTGCAAAGCTGGTAGAGACATCCCCAAAAAGACTTGCAGCTGGAATTGCAGAGAAAGGTGGTCCTATAAAATATTGACTCCGGGGGGCAGTGGTGTATCTTGGTTTTGTGCTGCCCTAGGCAAGACTAAAATTGGGCACCCCCCTGCATCTAAATTTGCCCCACCCCTTCCTGTTTAAGTTCCACCCCTTCATCTGTAAACTTTACCCATTACTCTTTAGGCTCCACCTCTTCCTATTAGAGCTCCACCCACTGACAACGATGGGGCACTATTCCTCCCACTAATACCAATGATGGGGCACTATTCCTCCCACTAATACTAATGATGGGGCACTATTCCTCCCACTAATACTAATGATGGGGCACTATTCCTCCCACTGACACCAATGATGGGGCACTATTCCTCCCACTAATACCAATGATGGGGCACTATTCCTCCCACTGACACCAATGATGGGGCACTATTCCTCCCACTGACACCAATGATGGGGCACTATTCCTCCCACTAATACCAATGATGGGGCACTATTCCTCCCACTGACACCAATGATGGGGCACTATTCCTCCCACTAATACTAATGATGGGGCACTATTCCTCCCACTAATACCAATGATGGGGCACTATTCCTCCCACTGACACCAATGATGGGGCACTATTCCTCCCACTGATACCAATGATGGGGCACTATTCCTCCCACTGATACCAATGATTGGACACTATTCCTCCCACTTTCACCAATGATGGGGCGCTATTCCTCAAACTGACACCAATGATGGGGCACTATTCCTCCCACACTGACACCAATGATGGGGCACTATTCCTCCCACACTGACACCAATGATGGGGCACTATTCCTCCCACACTGACACCAATGATGGGGCACTAGTCCTCCCACACTGACACCAATGATGGGGCACTATTCCTCCCACTAATACCAATGATGGGGCACTATTCCTCCCACTAATACCAATGATGGGGCACTATTCCTCCCACTTACACCAATGATGGGGCACTATTCCTCCCACTGACACCAATGATGGGGCACTATTCCTCCCACACTGACACCAATGATGGGGCACGATTCCTCCCACATTGACACCGATTATAGGGCACTATTACTCCCACTGACACCAATGATACTTACCTTGCTGACCCTTGCTCCTCTTCACCAGCTCCGGCTGGTCCCTCACTCGATCTTTTGCACTGCCGCTTGGCTCCTCCTCTCCAAGCTCCGCCTCCTCGCCAGTGATTGGCTGCCTGTGTGCCTTTTCTGAGCTACAGATCCGGTGGCCAATCACTGGCGAAGCTTGCAGAGGGAGGGACAGGCTTCCATAGGCTGCTCAGTGATCTCGGGGTGTGACCAGATGAGAGGGGAGGCATGTCACCCGGCCCACATCGCGATCAAGATCCAGGAAGATGAAGACACCGGACGGACACCCTCTGCACCCTTCCTCCAACAGCGCCTTCTGGACCGGATCGAAGTGGGCACAGAGTCACAGAAGCCCCTGTCCCTTTCCCACAGAAGTGTCCCTTCCGTGGGAAAGGGGGGTGGAGCCACCATCGTGCCGCCCCCCTGAAAAATGCCGCCCTAGGCAAACGCCTTGTTAGCCTCACGGCAAATACGCCCCTGCCGGGGGCTGAACACATATGCACGCCACACTTTTCATATATTTTTTTGTCAAAAAATGTTGAAAACCATTTCTCATTTTCCTTCCACTTCACAATTATGTACCACTTTGTGTTGGTCTATCACATAAAATCCCAATCAAATACATTTACGTTTCTGGTGGTAACATGACAAAATGTGGAAAATTCCAGGGGGTATGAATACTTATTCAAGGCACTGTACATGGTAAGGTAAGCTGTTACTATAGGATATAACCTTCCTCCCGGGTACACTGATTGGTGGTGGGCGCCTGATTCACACATACAGTGATAGCGATGATGATGATGAAGCTCAGTGGATTAGTGGATTTGGCCTGCCTTGCAGCACTGGGATCCTCAGGTCAAATCTGGGTCAGGACACGACCTGCATGGAGTTTGCATGTTCTCCGTGTCTTTCCTCCCACACACCATAGCCATTGATGTAGGTACATAAGAGCCCTAGATTGTAAGCTCCTCGGGCAGGGACGAATGTGACTCCACAGTGATGTATACATGATCAGCCCTCTATACATCCCTGGGATTCATTATTATATCCCTCTGTCCGATCCGTCCAGTGACATGTCATACACACAGCGATGATGTACACAGCACACCGCGCGCCCCTCCCCGGGGCTGTGTCCAGGCGGCGGCAGTGCCGGGCTCTCCGGAGCCTCATGTTATATAGACGGCTGACAGGGCTCCGCCCACACATGCGGCCGGTCACATGACCGTGACATCAGTCGGCTCCAGCGAGATCTCCGGTTCGGCTGCAGGCTGGGGATGGTGACTGCACTGGGGCTGGCAGAGGAGCTCAGCACGGGGAGACCGGGCACCGGCTGATCTGTACCGGGGAGGAGAGCGCTGACATCGCCGCACAGCCCTGGACGGAATGATGAACAGGTTCAGAAAGTGGCTCTACAAGCCCAAGGTAAGTGAGCGAGAGAGAGATGACTGCTCATGGATGGGGCCCCCAGGGGCCAACCGCTGCCCTCAAATCATCACTGATCCTAGGAGATACCACCGATCATTATCATCATACAATACTGCCACCACCTCTATAGATCTGTATACCTGTATATACCCTCCATACATCACCTGTCTATATCCTCTGGTCATAGATCTTCTGTTTATAGATCTCTGATCACCAATATATATCCTCTATTGATTTATGGATCTGTGTGTGATCACCTGTCTATATCCTCTATTCATAGATCACCTATACATGTCTTCTATTTATAGATCTGTGTGTGATCACCTGTCTATATCCTCTATTCACAGATCACCTATACATGTCTTCTATTTATAGATCTCTGATCACCTGTGTATATCCTCTATTGATTTATAGATCTGTGTGTGATCACCTGTGTACATCCTCTATTCACATATCACCTTTACATGTCTTCTATTTATAGATCTCTGATCACCTGTATATATCCTCTATTCACAGATCACCTGTACATGTCTTCTATTTATAGATCTGTGTGTGATCACCTGTCTAAATCCTCTATTCACAGATCACCTGTATATGTCTTCTATTTATAGATCTCTGATCACCAATATATATCCTCTATTGATTTATAGATCTGTGTGTGATCACCTGTCTATATCCTCTATTCACAGATCACCTGTATATGTCTTCTATTTATAGATCTCTGATCACCAATATATATCCTCTATTGATTTATAGATCTGTGTGTGATCACCTGTCTATATCCTCTATTCACAGATCACCTATACATGTCTTCTATTTATAGATCTCTGATCACCTATGTTTCTCTCTCCTAGATCACCTATGTATCTGTCTCCTTGGTCACCTGTCTATAGCCTTCATAGGTCACCTGTCTGTAGCCTTTATGGGTCACCTGTCTGTAGCCTTTATGGGTCACCTGTCTGTAGCCTTCATGGGTCACCTGTCTGTAGCCTTCATGGGTCACCTGTCTGTAGCCTTCATGGGTCACCTGTCTGTAGCCTTCATGGGTCACCTGTCTGTAGCCTTCATGGGTCACCTGTCTGTAGCCTTCATGGGTCACCTGTCTGTAGCCTTCATGGGTCACCTGTCTGTAGCCTTCATGGGTCACCTGTCTGTAGCCTTCATGGGTCACCTGTCTGTAGCCTTCATGGGTCACCTGTCTGTAGCCTTCATGGGTCACCTGTCTGTAGCCTTCATGGGTCACCTGTCTGTAGCCTTCATGGGTCACCTGTCTGTAGCCTTCATGGGTCACCTGTCTGTAGCCTTCATGGGTCACCTGTCTGTAGCCTTCATGGGTCACCTGTCTGTAGCCTTCATAGATCAAGTGTCTGTATCCTCTATAGATCTCCGATCACCCATATATATCCTCTATTTATAGATCTGTGTGTGATCACCTGTGTATATCCTCTATTCATAGACCACCTGTGTATATCCTCTATTCATAGATCACCTGTGTATAACCTGTATTCATAGATCACCTGTGTATATCCTCTATTCTTAGATCACGGGTGTGTATCCTCTATTCATAGATCACCGGTGTGTATCCAATGACGGGGCACCAATGTTCCCACTGACACCAATGATTGTTCACTTTTCCTCCTCCTACTGACCATGGGTGCGATGTAACAGTCCGGCCCCCTTAGTTTGAAGGACTGTGAACTGGCCCTTTGTTAAAAAGTTTGTAGACCCCTGGTATAGGCAGTTGATATTTTAGGAATGTACGAAGTAATGAGGGAAAATTCTGCATTGGCAAGGTAAAATTCTGCAATGTATCAATGTGGAAATGTTCTGTCCTGCCCTTCTAGTTCTGCCGTCACTAGAAGGAGATTGTTCTGTGAATGAAGGCACGTGAAAGTTAGATTCACTTCTCTGTGAGTTGAAAACGCGTGTGAAATTGCGTGCGTTCCCGACCCACGGAGAAACGTGCTGCACTTTAGCATTCGAGCAGGGGTGTAATTAATTCTTAAAGGCACCCCCATGCATTGGCAGCCTCTGCGCGATCTTGTATGCTCAAAACTGCATGGTGCTGCAGCTCTATGTGATTCAGCGCAGTTCAATTGGTATAAAGGGTTAGGGAATTCTTTTCCTGTGTTTCTCGCGGGCAAGGTAGCATATTGAAATAAATTGGCTGCCATACCTGCAACGTGCACACGCAAACACGTCTGCACATATCTGATCGGAGCTTAGGGATGTTTTCATAATTCCACAATATTTCTGTGTGTCTTCATTCATAGAACAATCTTTTTCTGGTGTAGTGTTAGCCTTTGAAAAAAAATGTGATAAAAGCATATAAAAATAACACTAAGTGCTAAATATTGCAAAGCATAAATACGTAGCGCGTTTGTTAGATAACGCATGTTTTATAGTGAATAGACTTCTTCTGACTTGAATATTGCATGATTTATTTTAAGGCAAAAATGCATACAGTATTTATCTCTAGTGAACTGACCTCTATATCTATATGTGTTCACCTGTATATATCCTCTATTCATAGATCTCTGGTCACCTGTATATATCCTCTATTCATAGATCTCTGATCACCTGTATATATCCTCTATTCATAGATCTCTGATCACCTGTGTATATCCTCTATTCATAGATCTCTGCTCACCTGTGTATATCCTCTATTCATAGATCTCTGCTCACCTGTGTATATCCTCTATTCATAGATGTCTGATCACCTGTATATATCCTCTATTCATAGATCTCTGATCACCTGTATATATCCTCTATTCATAGATCTCTGATCACCTGTGTATATCCTCTATTCATAGATGTCTGATCACCTGTATATATCCTCTATTCATAGATCTCTGTTCACCTGTATATATCCTCTATTCATAGATCTCTGATCACCTGTGTATATCCTCTATTCATAGATCTCTGATCACCTGTGTATATCCTCTATTCATAGATGTCTGATCACCTGTATATATCCTCTATTCATAGATCTCTGATCACCTGTATATATCCTCTATTCATAGATCTCTGATCACCTGTGTATATCCTCTATTCATAGATCTCTGATCACCTGTATATATCCTCTATTCATAGATCTCTGATCACCTGTATATATCCTCTATTCATAGTTCTCTGATCACCTGTATATATCCTCTATTCATAGATCTCTGATCACCTGTATATATCCTCTATTCATAGATCTCTGATCACCTGTATATATCCTCTATTCATAGATCTCTGATCACCTGTATATATCCTCTATTCATAGATCTCTGATCACCTGTGTATATCCTCTATTCATAGATGTCTGATCACCTGTATATATCCTCTATTCATAGATCTCTGATCACCTGTATATATCCTCTATTCATAGATCTCTGATCACCTGTATATATCCTCTATTCATAGATCTCTGATCACCTGTATATATCCTCTATTTATAGATCTCTGATCACCTGTATATATCCTCTATATATATATATGTGTTCACCTGTATATATCCTCTATTCATAGATCTCTGATCACCTGTATATATCCTCTATTCATAGATCTCTGATCACCTGTATATATCCTCTATTCATAGATCTCTGATCACTTGTATATATCCTCTATTCATATATCTCTGATCACCTGTATATATCCTCTATTCATAGATCTCTGATCACCTGTATATATCCTCTATTCATAGATCTCTGGTCACCTGTATATATCCTCTATTCATAGATCTCTGATCACCTGTATATATCCTCTATTCATAGATCTCTGATCACCTGTATATATCCTCTATTCATAGATCTCTGATCACCTGTATATATCCTCTATTCATAGATCTCTGATCACCTGTATATATCCTCTATATCTATATGTGTTCACCTGTATATATCCTCTATTCATAGATCTCTGGTCACCTGTATATATCCTCTATTCATAGATCTCTGGTCACCTGTATATATCCTCTATTCATAGATCTCTGATCACCTGTATATATCCTCTATTCATAGATCTCTGATCACCTGTGTATATCCTCTATTTATAGATCTCTGACCACCTGTGTATAGCCTCTATTCCTAGATCTCTGACCCCCTGTATATATCTTCTATTTGTAGATCTCTGATCACCTGTGTATATCCTCTATTCATAGATCTCTGATCACCTGTGTATAGCCTCTATTCCTAGATCTCTGACCCCCTGTATATATCTTCTATTTGTAGATCTCTGGTCACCTTTTGATAGGTGTGCGATGGCCACCTCTCCTCTCTATATATAGATATAGTATAGCTCCTGCGCTGTTTCTGTTGCTCGACTCAGATGTCCAAGTTCTGGTTCGCTCGCTCTTTGCAGGTTGCAATAAACAATTTCCAGGAATTGCTGTGTAAATTGTCAGACTCTGAATGTGATCACCCCATGGTGTGTGTGTGTTTTCGTGCTGGGCAGTCTTGACCAATATATAGACAAGGAAATTTGCTTTATGTCCTATTAGTCCAGTTCACGCCATTGTGCTGTAAAAATAAAAGTAGAAATATGTTGTGGCACACTTCATCACAAAACAATGTGCTGAGGACTATAAGTCCTAGTTTACACTCGATCCAACTATGAAATTGTGCGACTTCACTTGAAGTCGCACGATTTCGAAGACTGATGGCAATGCAACTTTGGGTGCGACTTCATGCACAGATGTCTATGCAATTCGCACCCCAAATCGGCAAAAGTAGGGCAGGAACTACTTTTCTAATCAGTGTGAGTCTGACCAAGTTGGAGTCGCACCGATTAGTGCAGTTCCTTTGCCGATCATTGCATGCCATTTGTCGGTCAAATCGCATGATAATTTGCATCAGTGTGAACCAGGGCTAAAGAAGAATAAAATCTCATATTTCTAGCAAAAAAATAAACAATAATGCAATGCTGTGTAACAACATATTGCATCTCCCCTAAACAGCGCATATTAGCAGGCTTGTGATTTATCTACTCGAGGCCCCCCTCCGTCATGACAAGGCCATTTTTCTGCTGTACTGCACTACTTTAATTGGTAAATATGCGGTCATGCAACATTGTACCCAAATTAAATTTTATATAATTTTTTTTTTTTTTTTACACAAATAGAGCTTTCTTTTGGTGTTATTGGATCTCCAATGGGGTTTTGTTTTGTGACTTTAAAGGAAAAAAGACCAACAATTAAAAAAAAAAACAAAAAACAAAAAAAATGTTTTTTACTTTCTGCTATAAAACATATCCAATTAATAGAAAAAAAAATTCTTCATAAATTTAGGCCACAATGTATTCTGCTAAGTTTTTGATAAAAAAAAATCGCAATAAGTGTATATTGATTATTTTGCATGAAAGTTATAGTGCCTACAAACTATGGAATACAGGAATTTTTGTTTTTTTATATATACTACTAATGCTGGTGATCAGGGACTTATTATGGAACTGCGATAGTGCCGCGGGCAAATTAAAAACACTGAGACTGGGGGGAACTGACTAACTGCTACTGACATCACCTGTAACATTATTACAGTGATCATAATATACACTGTCACTGTATTAATGACACTGGCTGGGAAGGGGTTAACATCTAGGGTGATCGAGGGGTAAATGTGTGCCTAACAATGTGTAATGTGTTTAAAGTGTGCTGCTTTTACTAATAGATCTCAGTTTCTTATCCCTGCTTCACAGGGATGAGAAACAGAGATTGTTCTCTCTGTACAAAGCCCTGTATTGAATGTTCACACAGAGTTCTGGGCTGTGATTGTACACAGCCGATCAGCAGGTTCCAACCATAAGTCATTGGCAGGGACCTTCGAAAACCCAGAATTAAGCAGCAATGTACAGGTATGTTGCTTTTTCCTGCAACGGCCACCTGTCTGTGGTACGTTCTTGGTGGGCAGTTGGTAAGTGGTTAAAGAAATGCTGGTGTACATGGGCCCTAACTTTCAAGTGTTTGTGTGTGTGTGTGTGTGTGTGTGTGTGTGTGTGTGTGTGTGTGTGTGTGTGTATATGTATATATATATATATAACGACACTATATTGCTAAATATTGGTCGGCCTGCCTTTACACGCACATGTACTTTAATGGCATCCCAGTCTTAGTCCATAGGGTTCAATATTGAGTTGGCCCACCCTTTGCAGCTATAACAGCTTCAACTCTTCTGGGAAGGCCGTCCACAAGGTTTAGGAGTGTCTATGGGAATGTTGGACCATTCTTCCAGAAGCCCATTTGTGAGGTCAGGCACTGATGTTGGATGAGAAGGCCTGGATCACAGTCTCTAATTAATCCCAAAGGTGTTCTATCGGGTTGAGGTCAGGACTCTGTGCAGTTCAGTCAAGTTCCTCCACCCCAAACTCGCTCATCCATTTCTTTATGGACCTTGCTTTGTTCACTGGCACGCGGTCATGTTGGAACAGGAAGGGGCCATCCCCAAACTGTTCCCACAAAGTTGGGAGCATGAACTTGTCCAAAATGTCTTGGTATGTTGACATCTTAAGAGTTCCCTTCACTGGAACTAAGGGGCCAAGCCCAACCCCTGAAAAACATCCCCATACCATAATCCCCCCTTCCACCAAACTTTACACTTGGCACAATGCAGTCAGGCAAGTACTGTTCTGGCAACTATCAAACCCAGGCACATCCATTGGATTGCCAGACAGAAGTGTGATTAGTCACTCCAGAGAACATGCCTCCACTGCGCTAGAGTCCAGTGGCGGCGTGCTTTACACCACTGCATCCGACACTTTGCATTGCACTTGGTGATGTAAGCCTTGGATGCAGCTGCTCGGCCATGGAAGCCCATTGCATGAAGCTCTCTACACACTGTAGGGCTCATCTGAAGGCCACATGAAGTTTGGAGGTCTTTAGCTATTGACTCTGCAGACAGTTGGTGACTTTTGCGCACTGTGCGCTTCAGCATGCGCTGACCCCACTGCTTCCACTTTGTTATAATACCACTAAGAGCTGATTCACACATGTATGGTGCAGATTGAAGCTCACACCTAACTGATACAGTAGTTGTTCACAGGTTTACATCAGGTTCAGGACAGGATTAGCTCAGGATCTTATCTGTTCACACATATGCGGTTTAGAAACGGTTCCCATAGAAGTCGATAGCCTGTAATCCGCACCTGAACTAAGCTGCACTGCTCAGAAATCCAACATGACACTATTTAAGCCTGTACTGAATCTGCACCGCCAGTGCACCAGACATATGTGAACAGCCACCATAGGAAGAAATGTTTTTTCACGTTGTGTGGATTGGATGCAGTTCAAACCACATCCAATCTGCATATATGTGAACAGGCACAAACCGTTGACTATGGAATATTTAGTTGCAAGGAAATGTCACGGATGGACTTATTGCACAGGTGGCCACCTATCACGGGACTTGATTTCACTGACCTCCTGAGAGCGACCCATTCTTTCACAAATGTTTGTAGAAGCCGTCTGCATGCCTAGGTGCTTGATTTTATACACCTGTGGCCATGGAGGTGATTGGAGCACCTGAATCACATGATTTGGAGGGCTGGCCCAATACTTTTGGCAATATAGTGTACATTATTTTTTTTTTACAAATATGGAATATATATGTGTGTGTTCACAGACCACTTTTAAGGCTTGTCTCTGGTGCTGAACACTGATCAGTTTTTGCAGTTTCCTGTTATTTGTGAAACTTGTAGTAAAGTAGCTTGGTGATCCCAGTAATATATGTTGTTGATTTCTGGCCTTCCATTGTCACCCTGCCTGCCCGTGGACTTTGATGCCCACTGTAGGTGGGCAGCCCTAAGTTGTCTTCCTGGCCTCCCCATATTTGCAGTATGTTGGAGGCTTGTTTGTGAAGGTTGAATGCTGGTGTTTGTGTATGTGTGTATATATATATATATATATGTGTGTATGTATATATGTGTGTGTATATGTATATATATGTGTGTATATATATATATATATATATATATATATATATATATATATATATATATATATGTGTGTGTGTGTAATATAAATATATATATAATTATTGTGATTCTTATTTTTTAATTTTCAATTTATGAAGTTCAAGTCATACAGGAACAATTCAGCCTGATAGATTTCACAATAAAACACAGCATGGTGCATATACTATTCAATATTTATCATTGGATCCCACACATTGAAGTGTTACATTAGTCAATAGCAGTAGAACAGGGTTGTAGATGGAAAGAAAAAAACATCAGGTTAGAAACCACACAACCTGGTATGCCCCATAACCGCTACCAAAGGCTCACTCTGCATAACTTATTCATTTATGAATACAAAAAAGATTGGGGAGAACGAGTGAGGTGAGGCAGGGAAAAACCTTGCCTACACAGGAGAAGATCGCAAGAAAGGGGAAAAATCAATTCCCCCATCAACACAGGCAGTACTGGGGGGGGGGGGGAGGGGGGTTCCTGCCACAGAGCTATTGTGTACTGCTGGCAGGGAGCCTTCTCTGCCCTCAGAACACAATGATCGCTGCTGGCGGCTATATCCATCTGCAGTGATCATATGCCAAAATCCTGACAGACTGGTTGTACTGAATTCGATTGATGGAGTGATTTCTGTATAACCAACCTGCCCATAGATGGATTGATTCTCAATTAGTCTCTGATGAACTGACCGAGATTCGATCCACCTGTGGCCGCCTTAAAGTGATTCTAAAGGTTGTAATTTTTTTTTCTCTTTAAGTAACAAACACGTCATACCTATCAGCTTCATGCAATGGTTTTTGCACAGAGCAGCCCCGATCCTCTTCTCTTTTTTGTCCCCCGTTGCTGGTCCTGTCTCCCCCCCCCCCCCCCCACCAAGTGCCCCTAATATGAGGCCTCTTGCTATGGGGGCACTCAAAGAGCCTCACTACTGTGAATGGACATTGTCTGGCTGTTTACTCACAGGGCTTGGCCCTGCCCCCTGCTCTCTCTTAATTGGCTCCCTGGCTGTGATTGACAGCAGCCACTGCTGTGTGAGCCAATGAGGAGAGAGACACTGGGGAGAGCCACTGCTCTCATGAACATTACTGGATCAAGATGGGACTCGGGTAAGTATAGGGGGATGGAGGGGAGGGGGAGCTGCACCGAGAGTTTTTTTTTTTTTTTTTTATTAACCTTCGTTCATAGAATGCACGAAGATAAAAAACTTTCTGTCTTTTAGATCCACTTTATCCTGGTATCTGCCTCTTGCAATCCCTGTATATCAGAGCTTGTAGAACTGTCAGAAAAAGGGATTATACTTGGCACTCTTACTTGAGACATACTATAGAGGGATATGCTTTGTTCATATTTCATGTCTGAGGTTTACAACCACTTTAAAGGACAAGTTCACCTTTTGGACAAAAATAATAAATACACATTTTTTTGCAGGTAAAAAAATGTGCATTTATTATTTTTGTCCAAAGGAGCCCGGAAAGCTTTGCATCAGCAATCAGTAAATCGCTGATTCCATAAAGGTCTCCTACAGACCTGTCACAATGTCTGCTTTCTGTACGGGATCTACGGCCAAGCAGGTATTCTGGCAGGAAGCTTCAATGAATTACCACTGCGGTCCACAGCACCATGGTGGTTCATTGAAAATTACAAGCCCACAGCCGCTAAGACTGACGGGACTTGCAATTCATTCATTCACTGAAGTCCGTGAATGAATGTGGGCGGAGCCCCGTACAGCTGCACAAATTTGACAGATAGTACGGGGAGAAGTTTCCCCATACTTTCAGAGGCAGGGGGCAGAGGACGTGGCTGCAGCTATGGAACATGTTACATGTTCCACCCTAAACACTGGTGGAACATGAAACGTTCCAAAGGAGAATTTATACCTTAAGGCCCCATTCCACTATAAAAATAACTTTTTACCCCCCTTTTTTCCACCCCCTCTAACCTATGCTGATATTCATTTTTTTTTTTTAATTTTCCTTTGCTTGGAGAAGCTGGCAATACTCAGCTAAGTCCCCAGTCCAGGTCCTGGCTGCTGCCAGTTCCTGTGCCAACGGGTGGCAGTTGCTGATCTGTGTATTCAGACCTTGAGGAGTTCCTACTGTCAGAATACAGTGTCTTGGAGGGGGATTCCTCAATTCCTTTCTTGAACGGGAGGGATGGAGGAATTCATTTGCAATTTTTCCTTTAGTCTTTTGGCTGAACAGAAAAAACAAAACAATCGATCCATGACCAGCTTTAGGGCTAAAGTGTCATGTGACCACTGCTTAAAGGGAGACTCCACTCCAAATGCCACACCTCTACTTCAACGGTCTGATGGCAGCATGTCACCCGGCTTCTGGGTGCTGGCCTTCAGCTGTGTTGATTGGCTAGTGCAGGATGCCATCCCTCCGCGCATGTGCACGAGGGCAGTCATCCCCAAACAGGCACCATGCTGGAATTCTACAGAGGATTGTGAACAGGCAGGCCATTTTCTGCAATAAAGAGCTGCCCGTTTCCTTTTTTTAAACATTGTTCCCATTTAAAACGGAACTAAATCCATCGCTATAACAGTTTTCCAAAACAGTTACATTCCTGACATGCCATGAATAACTGTCACAGTTGCTTGTTCTCTCAACTGAATTGTCAAGCCATCAAATGGCTGGTGTCATCACTGATCACATGTGCAGCACCATGGCAGCTGATCCAGCAGAGGTAAGATGGCAGCTTCCTTGGTTGTAAAGGACAGGACGGTTTAGTTCTGCTTGAAGATAAGTACAGAGGTGTGGAAAATTTTTAAAAAACTGCTTGTCCAAAGGACTAAACTGGGGTCCCAATCTACTTGTCTTGGTAAGTTATTTTAACCAAGACCATATTTAAGATTTTAACACTGTTTATCTCAGGGGTGTCAAACTCGTGGCCCTTCAGCTGTGTCCAAACTAAAAGTCCCATCATGCCTCTGCCTTTGGGAGTCATGCTTATAACTGTCATTCTTGCTATGCCTCATGGGACTTGTAGTTTGGCAACAGCTGAAGGACCGCCAGTTCGACACGCATGGCTTATCTCCTACTCCCCTCCCTGCCTTCGTCCAGCACCCGGAGAGAGACCGATTGGGTGCTCAGCAAGAAAGGGGAGCCTCGGGCTCTTTTGACGCTCAGCAGAAGCGAATCTGCTGAGCGAGTAAATGAGGCGCTGGCCCAAATGTGGAAAAAAAAAAAAACTTTATTCCTTCAGGTTGCCCTTGCACACGGAAACACTTGTGCGCTCAATCCAAGCACATGCTGAACAGTCAAATCAAGCTCCGGTGTCCGCTCTTAGGCTCCATTTACACTTGGGCATTTGGGGATCTCAAAACGTACTTCAATCGCAAAATGCAGGTTCAGGTGCCATTATTTTCAATGGCACCTAAAACGCACTGCGGTTTTGCTGCGATTCCCGCACAGCAATTGCAGAAAATCACATTGCATGAAGCTCGTCGCCCAAAAGAAGCTGCCATTGTGCTACATGCTGGGTGTCCAGTGCACTGCTATACCTTTTAAGGAGGGGTGGACTCCCTCAGGTCCACCAGCCCTTAGTCTATCCATTCAATACATGTGCCTCTACTATGGGGGCTCTTAAATTTGTACAAAATATCGGGGTGCCATGACGAGGCTCTGTAGCTTACACATGTTTGCAAATGTGTGCTAACTAAACCCCTGTTTTTAATGCATACTGTTAGACAGGTTAATTCGATTTGTTTGCAGGCTGGTTGGCAAGCTGAGTTGGGAATGTTTGTCGCCCTTCCATGTGCCCCTTGCTGGGAAGGCCAGTTGTAGACTGGGGCAGTGGCCATTTTTTGTATGCCCAGTAGAAGCTACTTCTCCTTTTTTGGAGACATCTACCCGGTTCCCAGAACTGCATTTCCCTTGTGTCGGGCGATATGGTTTGCACATCCCTGTAAGTAAAAAGGGGTATTGAGACAAGGATATACAATATTTTTTAATGGAGTGATCAGATAGAGGGGGGTGGTAGGGGGCATCTTGAACCCATAGAGGGACTTTAACCGCAGCAAAGAAATATCAGGCCTCCTGGATGAACAGCTACAAATTTATTATTCTACAGGATTTATATAGTGCCAACAGTTTGCTCAGCGCTTTGCAATATAATGGGAGACAATAGAGTAACAATACAGTTCAATACAAGAGGGTTAGGAGGAGTAGGCAATAGTCTGATAAATTGCGGTAGAGAGTTCCAGAGGATGGGGGAAGCTCTGGAGAAGTCCTGGAGGTGAGCATGGGAGGAGGAGACAAGGGAGCTGGAGAGCAGGAGGTCGTGGGAGGAGCAGAGAGTACGGTTTGTGTGATATTTGGAGACAAGATTGGTGATGTCATTTGGGGCAGAGTTATAAATGACTTTATATGTTCTTGTTTTGAATTTTATCCGTTGGGCAACGGGAAGCCAGTGGAGGGATTGGCAGAGAGGGGTGGCAGATAAGGAACGGTTAGTAAGGTGGATGGGTCTCGCAGCAGCATTCATGATAGACTAAAGAGGGGATAGCCTGCGATGAGGTAGGCCAATGAGGAGGGAGTTACAATAGTCAAGGCGAGATATAACAAGGGAGTGAATAAGTTGCTTAGTGGTTTCTGAGGTTAGGAACGGGTGTATCTTGGAGATGTTGCGGAGGTGAAGTCTACAAGATTTGGACAGTGATTGGATTTGGGGCTGGAAGGACAGATGGGAGTCTAGGAGTACGCCTAGTACCCTGGCATGAGGGGAGGTACTGATGGTTGTAGTATTGATCTTGATGTAGAAGTCAGGGGAAGGGGGCACGGGCTGGGGGGAATACTAAGAGCTCAGTTTTGGAAAGATTGAGTTTGAGGAAGTGGAGTGACACCCATGCCGATATGTCACTTAGTAGGTTAGTAATGCGAAAGGAGACTGAAGGGGTGAGGTGAGGGGTAGAAAGATAGATTTGTGTGTCATCAGCATAGAGATGGTACCTAAAGCCATGGGAGTTTATCAAGTGACCAAGGGAGGAGGTGTTGATGGAGAAGAGAAAGGATCCAAGAACCTTGGGGGACCCCTACAGAAAGAGGGAGTGAAGAGGAGGAGGCAGCGTTATAGGTAATGCTGAAGGAGCACTACGATAGGTAGGAGGACAACCAGGAGAGAGCAGAGTCTTGGAGGCCAAGAGAGTGGAGTTTTTTGAGGAGGAGGGGATGGTCAGAAGCCGCAGAGAGGTCAAGTAGAAAGAGTACGGAGTAGTGGCCATTGGTTTTAGCAGATCCCTTTGGCAGGCAAAAGTTATCCCTCACCTGTATACTATTCTTTGAATTATACTCTGGTTGTAGTGTATTTCGGGAGGAAGGCGCAGTAACATCCATTTCCAGGTATTTTCCATGTTCATTTTGTTGCTCTATATTTCACATTGACAATTTCTGGGTGCGTGCTTCAGGTTGGTATTCATCATCAAATCTCTCTATAGCCAGTTTTTTAAATCTAATTGCCAAAGTTGTCCGGTCTTCTTTCCTGTTGTGATGCGGTGTTTTGCGGTAACCCACCAGGAAACAAATCGTTGCTCTCCAGTCACTTTATTAGTATATTCTAACAGCGGATGACTGATATTGGATGGTTTGCGTTGGGTTACTCCTCCTTTGGTGCCCAGGTAGTTAACCCCACTTTTCAATTTCTTTTCTAGAATTCTCAAGATAAATTGATCTCCATTCTTTATGTATATACTGAAATCTTATTAATTGATGTCCTTACTGCATGGGTACACTTAATTATTTTAAGTGGACCTCTGTCCTCCTTCCCCTCCTTTTTATAAGGTCACCATTACTCTAATAATCTGATCTCTAGCTCCCTAGTCTCCCCCCTCCCCATGCTAACATTTGGGACTTTTCCAGAGTCCCTTCCATCCTCTGGAACTCTCTACCTCAATCTGTGCAGCTATCTCTTACTATGGCCATCCCTGAAAACTCATCTATTCAGGGAAGCCTAACCTGCCTTCACCTAACACTTGAATTTTAATTCTTCCATCAGCTCATCCCCACAGTTATTACCTTTTGTACCAGTTGTCCCTCCCTAGACTGGAAGTTCTTGAGAGCAGGGCCTGCTGACCCTCTTATATTGTAACTGTACGGTCTCCCTTTATATTGTACAGTGCTGTGCAAACGGGCACTAAATGAATCCTGTATAATAATAACTATTAGGGTTTGTTCATATTTGATGTTGGGAGGGTGGTAAAATTCCATGGTCGATCCATGCTTTTTCTGCCCCCCAACCACTACACCCTTTAGCTGCAGAGGCAGCGGCCAGGGGTGTACATATGTCGCAGTCATGATGCTTTGAAGAATTATATCCCCTGTCACTTTCAGCGGAGGTAGCACTCACCCAGCGCAATCCATTCAAATGAATGGGACCAATCTGCAAGTGCCCAGTAACCGCATATATTGCACACAATTGTGGCGCACTAGTGCAGGGATCAAGGGGTTAAAGCAGGCGGTGAGAAGGCCATCCAATGTCTCCTCACGGCCTGTCAGTGTGCACCACTAGTATGAGCAAGCCCTTAATCTCACCACACACCTTTCAATCTGATTGTACAGTTTAGTTTATGGTGGCCACAAACGCTTGGAATTTATAATCCGCTCGATGTGCAATATGGTCGAATCTGCAAACAGGCAAACAGCTGTAAGGCCATTTCTGATTTAGACTGAATCAAATTGAGTCGATCGGCCAGGGTGGAAATGATTGATCCTTTGCACCGACCGACAGCACTGAGATGCTTTGATCACTTATACAGCCATTCATAAAACAATTGCAGAGCTAATTGGACATATAACTTGAAAATCCAAAAGGATTGACGATTTATACACAGATGTCAACAAAGTCCTAGCTTGTAAGCTCCCAGGATCAGGCCCTCCTATCCCTCTTGTATTGAACTGTATCATTGCTGTATTGTCTCCCGTTATATTGTAAAGCGCTGAGCAAACTGTTGGCGCTATATAAATCCTGTATAATAATAATAAGTCCATGTAGGATTCCTCTATTTAGATAGAAATTGCTGCATAGGAAAGAGAGAGTTCCAATCCAGAAAGAAGGCCATCACCTTCCACCCAAATAAATTGGCCTCTTACCAGAAGGTCTGACCGCCCAAAGGATCGGCCAGCATAAGCAGTGTGATATATCCAGCGGATACTGCAACCGGTCTTCAATAGAGATCACTTCCAAAGCAATACTTCTCCAAAACATTCTGAATAACAAATGGGTGTAGTCACCTGATGTCTTCCTATTTCTCTTGGGGACACCAGTCCTGGGATCTCCCTTTCAGATCAGATTCAGTCTCAATACCAATGTACTTCTAGAAGGCATTGCCCCAAATCAGGTACCACCGTTTTCATCAGCATCCCTCTGTCTGCCATCTGCCCCAACCATGCCGCAGGGGGCGGAGTCTTTGACACTCCAACAAGCCAACTCGACAGATGACATTATATGACCATATTTCGATCAATCAGATTATAGGATTTGATTTCTGAAACCGAGATGATATTGATAAGTTGCAATTGTATCTTAACCATTGCTCAGAATCTCTTTCCCCGTGTGTGGCATGTCAGACGAATGGGTTTTTTACTATAGATCGATTATTCCTATCGGAAGAGATTGATCAGAAAATAAATCAATCGTTTATCGAACTGTGGGCACCATATTGCGGTTTTTAGTGTTTTTTTTCAGCACATTTTCTGTTTGTCCAATGTAAGGTGTCACACAATACTTTTGTGCTCTGTTTGTCCTGTGATATAATGTGCATTTTTACCAAATGCATGTTAACTCATTTTCATGCCCCTTTAGGCTGCATTTTCAGGGCCTTTAGCCTGTGAATCCTAGCGGCAAGACTCCTGAGGCTGGGATTGACTTTGTGTGTGCCCATCCGCAATCACTGCAGGTAATCAATGGCTATGTGAACAGTCACGAATAGCTGCGGCCACCGGCTGCCTGTTATTGCAGTGTAGGAGCTCGGTGGTCGCAGTTATCCGCACACATCTGTCAATCCCAGCTGCAGGAATCCATTCTTTCCTCTGCGATTCTCAGAGTGGCTAAATGCCCATGTGAATGGAGCGTTGGCGTGCTGTGATCCTATGTTGTAGCGCATAAAAAACCGCAGTGGTGTGATCGAGCCCCAAACGTAGTAAAGGGGAATACAGTAAAACATGTCTGAGCATAGAGGAACGTCCTGCTTCTCTGTATACTTCTGTGCTACGCTCTCACATTATCAGGATATTTGCTTTTGGATGGTACAATGAATTATTTACTGCTTGCAGGCTGCATTTGGTGCTATTAGTGTTCCCTGTCAGCGGCTTACTAGATAGGACACAGTGCCAGGTACACAGTCAGGATTTTTTTTTAAAGCAGAAATAAACTGAGCAGCACAAACCAAAAACACTTTTTAATTCAGATGTAATATTTAAAGCGAAGAAGGTCGCTATACCTGTGTAAGCTTTGAAACTTAGACCTCGTGTACACGGCTGCTCCTAAATTCACGTTTTGGAGCTTTTGGCGGTTTTTTTTTTTTTTTGCGAAAGCCCCTGTCCATACAAACAGGCTTTGAACAAAGTTTAGCAACAGCAGAATTTAGGGGCAGTTAAACGTTTCTCTCCTGAATGCAGAAGAATTGCGTTCAGGAGAGAAATGTTTTGGACAAAAAAAATTTAAACGCGCCTAAGTGCTATCAGTATTTGGGTGTGGTCAATTAAATTTATAAATGTCCAAGCGCTAAACACGGTACCACGTTTTTGTAGCATTTAGTGTTTTTTCTGCTGCCAGGAGAGTTAATGTTTAGGGGAGTTCCAGTGTACATGTGGACTTACTGTGCTTATACAGAAATTAGAGTTGGCTCTACAACAGGAAAAGGTATTCGTGGGGGAGTGCAGCAATAGTGAGTATCAGTTGGTGGTGGTAGTGTGGTGGACTTTCAGGAGAATTCCTACTCCCCGTCACTCCATTCACCTGTCTTTCATTTGCTTTATTGGAATCCTTGCGGAATTCTTCTGGATATGGGGGAGCATGGGACCTACTCCCAATATGCATTGCTTAGACCTGAGTATCCAACTGCTAGTTCTGAACTTTGTCACTTGAGGAGGTGGTGGATGATGCCATCAACCCTGTGTAAGCTCCAGCAAAGAGCCTACACATGATTTACAGCTATGGTACTAGTGGGGTCCATGCCAAGGTGCTTATCGGTAGGTGGTGGTCGGGTGCTGGTGTCTCAGGAGAACTCCTAATCCCCTTCACTGCATTCCCTTGGCTTTCATTTGCTTCATTGGAATCCTTGCGGAATTCTTCTGGATATGGGGGAGTATGGGACCTACTCCCAATATGCATTGCTTAGACCTGAGTATCCAACTGCTAGTTCTGAACTCTGTCACTTGAGGAGGTGGTGGATGATACCACCAACCCTGTGTAAGCTCCAGCACAGAGCCTATGATTTATAGCTAAGGTACTAGTGAGGTCCACCCCAAGGTGCTTATCGGTAGGTGGTGGTGGTGGTCGGGTGCTGGCCTCTCAGGAGAACTCCTCCTCACCCTTGCTGCATTTCCCTGTCCTTCCTTTGCTCTTTTGGAGTCTTTGCTTAATTCCCAGTGATCCTGAATATAGATGAAAATAGGACCTGTTTCCAGAGTGCAGTGCTCAGGCTTGGGTATCCAATTAAAGCCCTGAACTCTGGCACTTGAGAAAGTGATGGATGATCCCGCCAACGCTGTGTAAGCTCCAACACAGAGCCCACAGAAGATTCAGACTTGTACCAGTGGTGGGGCAGGGGTCCAAGGCAAGGGTTGTTATAAGTGGGTGGTGGGCTTTCAGGAAACCAAAGTGTCCGCTTCAGGTGAAAAACCAAAAATCTCTTTGCATTAACCGGTAGTTAACAGGCGATCCTGTTTCATTATTTTGCCTGCTCTTAGCTGATGGAAAAGGTTTTCCAGTAACACTGTCAACCTCCGAGATGATTGGGACTCCTGTGTATATTAGCACAGAGGACGCCTCCTATGGGACTTTCTTCTTGCTCTCATTGCTTATGCTGCTAACTAATATATCTGCCTAGCCATGCCATGATCTCATATTTCACCTGCAGGATGACTTGGAGAATACTTCATCCTGTATGGGTTAGATTGTAATGTACTGCAGTACAGACGGTCTTCCCTGCTGACTTGCCAAGCTCGTAGCAGAATTGCCTAGGCACATGTAACAATTCTCATGAGTACATCCTCCTCTGATTGCAGGACACTTTCTTCTTTTGTTTGCAGTTTGCTCAGACTGCAGTTTATTTATGACATTGATCTTTGCCAAATGGGACTGATGAGGATGTGCCCCAGCACTGAAGCATCAGTGACACAAGTGTTCTATGAGAAAGGTATAGAGATAAGTATATCCCAAATGCAGCCACTTCTTCCACTGGACTGAGATATGAAGCGGATATCTGGTGGCCTTGAGTGTCAGTAGTCACAGATAGGTGGACCCATAGAAAGATAGAAACAACCTTTCTTGGCCATTGATCAGTCCTTGTTTAACCACTTCAGATCCAGGAGGTTTGACCCCCTTCATGACTAGGCCATTTTTGCTGTTTAGCACTGTACTACTTTAACTTGTAATTGTGCGGGCATGCATCGCAGTACCCAAACTAAATTTTATATAATGTTTTTGTCACACAAATAGAGCTTTGTCCAGGTGGTATTTGATCAGCACCAGATTTAAAAATTTTTTATTATATAAAGAATGAACATTTTGAAAGAACAGTATTGTTTACTTTCTGATATGAAACGTATTTCTTCATTAATTTAGGCCAAAATGTATTCTGCTACATGTCTTCTAGTAAAAAAAAAAAAAATCCCAGTAAGCGTATAGTGATTGGTTTGCGTGAACATTAGATAGATAGATAGATAGATAGATAGATAAATTTTATTTTTTTTTTAATTTTTTTTTTTTATACTACTAATGTCGGTGATCAGTGGCATATAGTGGGACTATTATAGTGTGGTTGGCAATCTGACACTAAGTGACACTGGGTACATACTGACTAACTGCCATGGACATCTCCAATGACACTAATCCGTGATAATACTATACACTGTACTAATGACACTGGCTGTAAAGGGGTTAAGCTCTTGGCTAATCAAGGGGTTAAATGTGTGCCTAACAAGTGTTAATTTGTGTAATGTGTGCTGCATTAACTAAATACCTTTTTCTTCTCCCTGCATTGCAGGGAGAGGAAACCGAGAGATTCTTCCCTCTGCACAGAGCCCTGTGTTGATTGTCAACACAGGGCTCTGGGCTGTGATTGGACACAGATGATCAGCTGTTCTCAGCCATGAATCATTGGCAGGGACCTGCTGACAAACTGCTGCTGCAGGGGCACGTACGTGCTCTATATCTAGAAGAGGTCAATGACGTACAGGTACATCACTGAGCTTGCATGGGCCACCTGTCCACAGTACCAACACAAGTAAATACAAAATGATGTTTTTAAATTCATTTATCAAGGAAAAAAAAGCTGTCCAAACCTGCCTTGCCCTATGTGAAAAAAGTAAATGAATCCCCCCCCCCCCCCCCCACAAAATCATGAATGAACTGTGATTAACCACAGCTGTCTGACAAAGTAAAGCACGCTTGAAGATCTCAAAAAGTAACACATTATGCTGTGATCTAAATAAATTCAAGAACAGATGAGAGACAAAGTAACTGACACGTATCAGTCTGGAAAGGGTTACAAAGCCATTTCTAGGGCTTTGGGCCTACAGCGAACCATGATGAGAGCAATTATCCTCAAATGAAGAAAACTTGGAACAGTGATGAACCATCCTAGGAGTGGCTGGCCTACCAAAATTAGTCCAAGAGTACGACGACTCATCCAGTCATAGAAACAACATCTAAAGAACTGCAGAATCACTAGCCTTAGTTAAGGTGTGTTCATGATTCCACAATAAGAAAGAGACTGAGCATAAATGGCATCCATGGGAGAGTTCCAAGGTGAAAGCTGCTGCTGACCAAAAAAAACACAAAGGCTCGTCTCACATTTGCCAAAAAAGTCTTGATTATCCCTAAGATTTTTGGACAAACATTCTGTGGACTGACAAAAATTGAGCTTTTTGGAAAGTGTGCTTTACATCTGGCGTAAAACTAACATAGCATTGCATGAAAAGAACCTCATACCAACAGACAAACATGGTGGTGGTAGTGTGATCGTCTAGGGCAGCTTTGCAGCTTCAGGATCTTGATGACTTGCCGTAATTGATGGAACCATGAATTCTGTGCTCTACCAGAAAATCTAGAAGGAGAATGTCCAGTCATCAGTTCGTGATCTCAAGCTCAAGTGCACTTGGGGCAGTTACTTTCCACAGGCCAGGCAGGTTTGGACAGATTGTTTTTCCTTTAATAAATAAGATCATCATTTTAAAAACTGCATTTTGTATTTACACGGGTTAACTTTGTTTGATGATCCGAATCGCTTAAGTGTGACAAATCTGCAATCTGAGGACATATGTGTACGTCCTAAGGGTGTAAAGTGGTCTACACCCTTAGGACGTACACATGTCCTCAGATTGAAGTGGTTATACCGGGATCATAGTGGTGCGATCAGGAAGCCGGGGACAACTGTGACCTATTGGCCCGGCTGCCCAAAGAGGAAAGTTCTATACAGCTCATGGTTTGATCATGTGAAAGGATGGATGCGAATGAGAACAAATAAGAACTTCTTTTACATTACATATGAGGAACTTCATCAGGATCTCAGAGGATGTGTGGGGAAAGAATTCAACGAAGCACAGATAGATATAGTTGTAAAATAAAATACATATTTTATAGCAATGAAAGAGAACAAGATGTCCAACTACAGTTTACTTCATCAGGATTTTTTAATTATTTATTATTATACAGGATTTATATAGCGCCAACAGTTTGCTCAGCGCTTTACTATATAACGGGAGACAATACAGCAACAATACAGTTCAATACAAGAGGGATAGGAGGGCCCTGCTCCTTGGAGCTTACGATCTAAGAGGGAGGGGCTGGTGGTACAAAAGGTGATAACTGTGGGGGATGGACTGGTAGGAGGAATAGAAGATTCCATTATTAGCTGAGGGCGGGATAGGCTTCCCTGAAGAGATTAAGTTTTCAGAGATCGCCTGAAAGTGGGCAGAGTAAGCGATAGTCTGATAAATTGGGGTAGAGAGTTCCAGAGGATGGGGGAAGTCCTGGAGACAAGCATGGGGGGAGGAGGAGACAAAGGAGCTAGAGATCAGGAGGTCGTGCGAGGAGTGGAGAGGACGGTTTGGGTGATATTTGGAGACAAGATTGGTTTTGTAATTTGGGGCAGTTATAAATGGCTTTATATGTTATTGTTGATGTTTTTAATTTTATCCGTTGGAGTGGGAAGCCAGTGGAGGGATTAGATCAAACCAAATGTTCTTGCATGCGCAAAGGTGGCACTCCACCTTTGATGGATCAGTGACTGGTGATAGGACGTGGACGAATGCATCTTTAGGGGTCATTTCCATTCAATGCTGGTTTGCGTCTTGCTTCTGGTGAGTGCACAGTGGTGGAGGATTATCACAGAAGTCACTTTTTATTACTGATCACTATTGCTGGTCATCATTGACTGAGATTATTTTTGGGACACTGTAATGAAAGTGAATAATATTCACATAATTTGTCATTTTGTTTTTTATATTTTCAACATATTCACACAATACGTTGGACATTTTTATTACTGGTCATCATTGACACAAAGATTACCGATATTTTTGGGACACTAATGAAAGTGAATAATATTCACATATTTGTCATTTGGTTTTTATGTTTCCAATGTATTCATACAATACGTTGGACATTTTTATTGCTGGTCATCATTGACAAACAGATGATTTTTGGGACACTGTAATGAAAGTGAATAATATTCACTTATTTGTAATTTGGTTTTTATTTTCCAACATATTCACACAATACGTCGGACATTTTTATTACTGGTCATCATTGACGCAAAGATTACCCATATTTTTGGGACACTGTAATGAAAGTGAATAATATAAAAACCAAATTACAAATATGTGAATATTATTCACTTTCATTAGTGTCCCAAAAATATCGCTAAACTTTGCGTCGATGATCAGTAATAAAAACGTCCAACGTATTTTTTGTGTGAATATGTTGGAAAATAAAAACCAAATTACAAATATGTGAATGTTTCCAACGTATTCATACAATACGTTGGACGTTTTCATTGCTGGTCATCATTGACACAGAATTTTTTTGGGGCACTGTAATACTGTATGAAAGTGAATAACATTCACATATTTGTAATTTTTTGTTTGTTTTTTTGTGTTTGGCTCTGCACCTTTTATTTATGTGTTTTATACAGTGGAAGCTGAGGGTTTGCCCCATTGTTCTAGCTGCTCATATACTCCTATTCACATTTTTTTTGCACTGTATATCTTATGCTCACTTGGAAATGCCCAGATTTGTAAAAGATTTAATTGAAGAAATTTCAATTTGATCCTAAATCTAATAAATATTGTGTGGGTTCTCATGAGTGTTGCTGGCAGTAGACCATAGCTCAGACCAGGGGCGGACTGACCATTTGGAAACTCGGGCACTGCCTGAGGGCCCGGGGTCAGTAGGGGGCCCCATGAGATGCCCCTTGTATCTTTTTTATAGGCTTTTTTGAGTTTGGGCAAGGACACAGGGGCCCCATGATCCCGTATTGCCCGGGGGCCACATGAGTTGTCAGTCCGCCCCTGGCCCAGACCATTGGTTGGTGATCAAGAGATCAAAATACAATATTCATTTGGACTGGATGAACCTAGCGGTGTTGTGTTGATATTACTTGGCACCGTTGCATGTGTATTTCACAGGAATACTGCTGTCTTGGAAGAAAATGGGTTTTATTTGTTTTCAGATATTGACCATTCCTAGAAAACTCTAGGTATTCTTAGCCTTGTCATGCGTGGAACTACAAGTCTCAGCACGTGCAGCTGTCTGGAGGTTTGCAGTCTAACAACCATTGAAATACCACGGATTCCAGAAGCCTGAGGTTAAGCATGCGGAGAAAAAATCCAGCCGTCTTTGTACTCTGTTTATGTTGTACGTCACAGCCCCAGCCTCTGTGCTGCCTGTAATGAAAGGAGAGTGATTGTATTCTGCAGAACTGCATTTGAGCATTCTGTCTGTGCCAGAGCGAAGCCTCATTATGCAAGCCTTGCCTGTATCTGTGCATTGTTTAACCGATCTGTTCGTGCTCGGAGTTATTATCCTCTTCTTGGAGCTTCACGGCTTTATTCTGATAAGAAGGCTTATTTAACGGCGATTGAGTGACAGATTTTATGTCCCCTACATGTGCTTTGCAGTTAGATGGGCAGATGCAGCACAGATGTCTTTTTAAATCCAGTGGCTGGTAAAGGGGAACTCCGCTCAAAGCTTTTAGTGGATTTCCACAGGCTTCTTCCGCTGATCTACGTGAATTGTGTTTTAGGATCCATTCTGCTTGTGTTTCTAGATACGAGTCTGACACTCATGGGAAGCAGACAGTAAGGATGGTGGTAGCCTTGTGTGAATCTTCTGCGTAGAACATTTTGAACAATGGAATGGGTTATATTGGAGAGTCGTCGTATTTCCCCTTCAACTCCAATCCCCAAGGGTATTCGTGATGACTAATACTAGTTAGTGTTACTAAACCCACAACAGTACAATCAGTCTGTATATGTAGTAAGGCATGCTTGTTATATTCACTGTGGAATCTGAGGGGTTAATCCTCCACCTTGATGTTTGATTACATGTGGTGGCTAAATGGTTAGCACTTCCGCCTGGTAGTACTTGGGTTGTTGGTTCAAATCCCAGCCACGGCACCTCCTGCTTGGAGTTTGCATGTTCTCCCTGGGCTTGCATGGGTTTCCTCCGGTACTCCGGTTTCCTCCCACACTCAGACATGCTGGTAGGTTAATTGGCTCCTGTCTAAATTGGCCCTAGTGCGTGTATGTATGAATGTGAGTTAGGGACCTTAGATTGTACGCCCCTTGAGGGTTGTTGTTATTATACAGGATTTATATAGCGCCAATGGTTTGCTCAGCGCTTTACAATGTAGTGGGAGACCATGCAGTCCAATACAAGAGGGAGCTGAGGACCCTGCTCCTTGGAGGGTTAGGGACTGATGTGAATGTACAATATATATGTGAAGCGCTGTGTAAATTGACGGCGCTATATATGTACCTGAAATAAATAAATGTGATCAGCCTATCATATCATCTATGGCCGGCTTTACAGCACAGCTGTAGCCTAAATTTGAAAAACAAGATGCCTGAAGTGTTACTAAACCCCAGACCTTGCATTCACTACATCTGGTGTCCCCGGACCCTGCATTCACTACATCTGGTGTCCCACAGTACACAGAACATGAAAATGCAATTCTTTTAGTAAATAAAAACTGCTAAATACCTTTTCTCGTCAGCGGTATATAGCAGTCTTGTGACTTATCAGTGTCCAGCTGAGCACTGGTTAATCTTGTAGGATGATGCGTTTTCATTCTTCCCTGATTGTCCTATGAGGCTGCAGGACCCCTGACTCTCTGTCTGGACAGTGCTGATTGAACCTTGGCTGGTCACATGCACTCTCCCAAGCAGTGTTGCAGTGAAGCAGAAAAGCACATGTGGACTGTGCACCGTCTGTTCTGTAGGGCTATATACAGAATTTCAGTCTTCGAGTTGATGAAGGAGCTAGAGAGCAGGAGGTCTTGGGAGGAGGAAATAGGATAGTTAGACCCACCATTGGCTGACTTCACAGAACCTCTCCAAGCTCTTAAGGATCCTGTCAATAGTGTCAGGATACACCCAGATGCCTGATCATCAACTGCCTCAGCCTCTCAGAATGCCTCTGAGAACCTGAGTCAGCCGCTCCCATCCCCTCCCCAGCCAGGCACTCCAGTGAGCAGTAGAGGAGCAGACCAGAGAGCGGTGACTAATGAAGTAACGGTGAGGACTGAGAACGGAGCGATCAGAAGTCATGTGATTGCTCAGTTCTTAGGTTTAATGCCGGCGGGGAACAGCTGCAGGATCGTACCGATGCTAGAGCATGGAGGTGAGTGGTTTTTTTTGCATTCTGACACTTCTCCTTTAAGGCACGTTTGGTGATGTAGCTCAGTGCAAAGTTGAGGATTGTTTGCTTTGTTGTTGTATTTGTAATTTTCTTCACTGGGCCAACATGTTCCAGTAGAGGACTTGACAGACACTGAGCAGTTGGTAGGGTGGATGAGTTTGCTTGACTCAACAGTGAATTCAAAGTCTTCATGTTTGCTGATATAGTACCAAGCAAAGACATTGAGTTGCCGGAGGAGTGTCTCTGATTTCCATTTTTTACAATTCTTGCTCTGTGAATCCCTGGGGCTATCTGTGACCTCATTACATAATTTGCCCTGATGAGGTTGACCCTGCAAAACCGGAGGCCATGCGTTCCCAGGTATTGGGCACTCAGCCCTCTGTGGGGAACGTTGCAAACCACTTTGACAAGAGGTTGCAGTACTACTTGGAGAAGTGTGAAAAGCCTTGCATTGCTTGAAAGGATAATAAAATTCGGATTACAGGAGAATAAGAATATTTTCTGATATTTAATGGAAACCTGAAAGGATGGAAATGTGAGAGCTGATGATTTAATTTTTAAGGTGCAGACTCCAGGGCTGACCTGACTGACTCCTGAATTTTAAGTGTGTAAATTTATTTTTCATATTAAAGTGATTGTAAAGGCTTAAAGAAATAAATATATTTTACTTACCTGCTCTGTGCAATGGTTTTGCAAAGAGCACCCCCTTACCTTCTCTTCAGTTGTCCCCCTTCTGGCACCTCCTCTTTTCCGAGTGCCCCATAGCAAGCCGCTTGCTGTAGGTTCAGTCGTGCATGCTTGATCCCAAGCTGGGCTATGTGCTTCTATATACACGCACCATGTGGCTTGGCCCCACCCTCTGCTCCCTTCTCACAGGCTTGTAGGAGCCAATGGCTCACAGTGCTGCCGAGTCTCCTGTAAGAACAGAGAGAGTGAGAAAACCTACTGCAGAAGTTCACAGTGCTGGATCGAGATCAGACTCAGGGAAGTGTTTAAGGGGTGGGGGTGGGTGGGTGGGGGGGGGGCTAGAATGTTTTGAAAGTGTTGTGTTTTTTTTTTACCTTAATGCAGAGAATGCATTAGGGTAAAAAAAAAACCTTTTACATTCACACCCACTTTATGTTTATACAGTATTCCATACTGATCACAGTATTGGGCTCCATTCATATCATTGAGGTGTGACCAAGACTGCATGCTTTTTGAGCGTTTCTGCACATTCCTGCATAGCCCATTAATTTCAATGGGCTGGCCTATGCTCAAGAAACCATGCCAAAAAAGGTGCTTGCACCATTTTAAAAATCACACCGCACCAAAAAAACATAGTACTGTAGTAGCATACACTTTGGTATGCGGGAAAAATGCGTGCGTTTGCAAGACGCGTGGTGCGTTATCAAGAATTACTTGCACTGCTGGGCATCTGCAAAGGGGAGGCCTGTTGTTATCTTTTGAAGGAAGTTGTGCGTGTTGTAGGAAGTTGTGCGTGTTGCTGCAACGTATTGGTGTGAAAAAAGCCTCACCTGTAACAGCGTCTTCAACTGACTTTCTCTCCAGAAAGACAGTTCCACCTTTGCTCAGGCACCATCCAGGTGAGCATCTGCTTCCCAAACTTAGGTGCTATTTGAGGTTGGCTATCCTGTAAATCCCGATATTGCTGCAGTTATGTCCACAAATGTCTTTCAAACAATATTCGTCATATTATCAAATGTACCAATGAGAATTTTTGTACAAATGTTCTTTTGAATGGTTCGTAAGGACGTTCATTCGAAAATATACTAGAGTGTAACTGGCTTTAATCTATCTCTAGGCAAAAATGTTTTCGGTTTTAGGTAGAGTAGAGCAAAGTTAGGCCCTCCTGTCGAACTTTTATTGTGGTCTGTGTGCCCCTTAGGGAGATTCATCTTCTGTCTTAGTGAGCATGTCTGGAATTTATTCATGTAGAGTGGAAAAGTTACTGTATTGTCAATGTATATGCTGATGGAAGAGAATAAGGCCTTCTCTGCCAATGGTTTGCCCATTGATGGGCCATTGAGGACTATTGTTGGAGTACCCAGTGTGTGTGAATGCATGCCTTCACCAATCTCTTCCATGTGCTCATAATCTAAGGGGTAACTGCCACCTATCCACACTGCCCACATCACTACCCATATCTTCCATATATAATGAGCTCTCTACAGACTAGGATGCTCAGAAGAATGATGAGAATTCAGATTTCTGCCACGACTAGCATTTTATGTCTTTGTCTTGCTGAGAGAAATGCATTGGGTAACATTGACAACCTCCTCTCCTCAATACTTCAAAATCACTGACCCAGAACAAGCATTTAGCCAGTTAAGTCAGTGGAAGGTCAGAATTCCTGATTTGTATTCTTGTTTCTGATTAGTTAGTCAGTAAATTAGATCCTAACCCAATAACTTATATCTTACAGTATATGATGTTTAACATTTTAATTTCAAAAGTTTTTTTCTATTTTTGTAAATCTGCAGCTTTCATTATAATACCTGGTGACCATGCCTTATACGTCCTTGTTAATATGATGACAACTGTCTCCATTGTGTGCTATTGTGTTGTCACCCTGTTGTACACTTCCCTGGTGGAGACTACGAGGAACCATGCCTAAAGACATTGCTCCAACGCGGTCTACTTTTTTGCCATGATCAGGAAACTGGTCCAGAGCAACGATGTGCACCCAAAGCAGGAGTGAATTCATGTAGAGAGAGAGTGACTGAAAGGGCCTACAGATGATCAACAGTACTTAGATCAATAAACCAGTTAAAAAACATGGGTGTCATATTCCCCATTAGTCGACTTTGACAGCTACCTACTGTAGAGCACTTTTGCTATTGCATGTGGCTACCAGGAGTCCCTTTCTGGCCATCCCTCATCCCTTCCTTTGAATCTTACCTAAAACTATATTCACTAGTGCAAGTGGGAAATGCGTGCAAAATTGTGGGCTTTGCTGTCACACATAGAATGCAGTGTCATTTAGTAGACTTGCAGCAGTGCCATTTATTCTTATAGCCCAACTTTGGGCAGAAAATAGTTTTCCCATGCAATCGGGCCGTGCCTGCACTGCGAGGGTCCACTGCTCGTTTTGTCTAGGGGTGAGGAGAAAGCTTATACTCACTCAATCCTTTGTTCAACTGGAAACAGCGCTCCCCACGGTCCAGCAGTGGACTTTTCTAGGTCTGGGCTTGATGTCAACAGGAACAGTCCACAACTCAAGACTGCTAGAGTGCTTGGGTGCTGGTCCAGTCTTGTGCTGGGGGGACAGGAGAATTAGGTGGGTATATCTCTTTTCTTCTCTCCCCTAGAAAAGCGCAGTTAACCCATATAGTACGGGCACAGCCCCACTGCATAGAATACTTTTTTTTAATTTTTAATTTTTTTTTTGTTCTTGGCGTTGGGATTTAGTCACAGTCCCACGTATCTGGTAACATCCGCATTTTCATGCACATGGTGGCACACAATTCTGTAAAAGTGTCAAAGACCTCTTTTCTATGTTTCTCACGTGTGGGGGCAGCCCTTTTGAAATTACTGGGCAGCCCTACATGCCGCTCCCGGGAAAACTTTGGAAATGTGCGTCCGCGCTCTGGAGCATGCACAAGTGTGAACCATAACTTACCCCTTTCCCTCACACCCTCCCTTTTTTACCCTCTGTTTCCCCCACTTGATCCTACTTTCTTTTTCCTTCTGTGGTGCACTTCACATGCTCTTCACTACCTATTTCAATGTAGTGGTTGATATGAACACAAAAAGGTTAAAACTGTATTTTAGTGTGTTGTGTGTGTTGTGTTTCTTGAGGGTTTTTTTTTTTAATTTGTTTTTTTTTTACTCCTCATGCACACTGGATGTTTTTACAGCGGCTATTTTTGGCACAAGTTTTTTTTTCTACAGCCAGTAAACGCCCCAACATGTTATCTTATGTGTCCATGCACACACAGACTGTAATCAAAGTTTTTTGGCAGGGGCGTTTTTTGGCTGGAAAAAAACCCCCAAAACTAGTGGATCTCTAGAGGAGTTTTTTTAGCTGTCAAAACGCTGTAAATCGCGGCAAACCAGCATTTTTGGACTTTTTTTGACCAAAAAAAAAATTGCTACAAACCACCTCTAAACGCTAAAAAAACGCTGAATAACTCATTTTTTTAATGTGACTTTACACAGCTAACGTTACCAGCATTATTAAAATGCCCCGTGTACATGGCACCTTAATAACACACACTGCTTTAACAAATAAATGTCATCCAGTCCAGGTTTATATGTACTTTAGACCAGGGCTTGAAATTTCCACTCAGCTGCTCGCCGATGGCGAGTGGAAATTATGGTGGGGGCGAGTGTGTCCCCCAGGGCCGTCTTGCTGAGCAGGCTCGGAGCTCAGGCTGGATCTGTTATTGGCACTGGGAGCCGTTAGACTGCTCAATAGCTGAGCGCAGTGAAAGTAAAGGAAGTAGTGTGTGCTATGCTCTCTGCCTCCCCCTAGAGTGCAGTACCCGGCTCTGTGAGTGAACAGCAAAGTACTGCAACTTTTTGTGTGTGTTTGTGTGTGTCTGTGTATGCATGTATATGTGTCTGCGTGTATGTACATGTGTGTATCTGTACATGTGTCTGCGTGTATCTACATGTGTGTATCTGTACATGTGTCTGCGTGTATCTACATGTGTGTATCTGTACATGTGTCTGCGTGTATGTACATGTGTGTATCTGTACATGTGTCTGCGTGTATGTACATGTTTCTATGCATGTGTATTTCTGTGTATGTACATGTGTCTGTACGTGCCTGTATACATGTGTCTGTCTGTGCGTGTGTACATGTGTGTACATGTGTCTGTATGTGTGTGTGTGTGTGTGTACATGTGTCTGTATGTGTACATGTGTCTGTGTGTGTACATGTGTGTGTGTGTGTGTGTGTGTACGTGTGTCTGTTTGTGTGTGTGTGTGTGTGTACGTGTGTCTGTGTGTTTGTGTACAGGTGTCTGTGTTTGTTGGTGGCGAGTAACTCTTAAGGCCTGGCTAGTAGCTCAGGACTTGAAATTTTAAGCCCTGCTTTAGACCTTTCATATAGGAAGTTCGTCAGCGACAGCCTTCGTGTTTTCTCAGTATTTTTAGGGTCCTTGAAATGGTAAGTATATCTGAATAATGCAGATGGCTGCCTTCACCTGGTTCGCTTGTTGTGTAACGTTTATGCAGATAACTGCTGAGGGTGTCATTCTGCGTGCGCGGCAGAACACGTTTTTCCAGTGATTACTGTGAGCTGATGAATCTAGGCTGGGGAGAGGTTAAAGAGTTAGTAGGGCAGGGCTGCTTTTCTGGTAGATGCGTGACGTCTGCAGTTAGCTCGCAGTGACCTTTGCATCGTCTGGGTCTTGTTTATAAGTGGTGGAAAAAAAATGTAGTTTGGTTCGTCTGTGCTGGCTGATAGCGGCCGGTCTGATTTCCACCTGGATTGGTGAATGACAAATACGAATCTGATTGGCAGCTGTGAGGCACTGTAGACGGTTTGCGTCATTTTCTGTTGGATGCTCTGGAACGTAAGGCCTACTGAATGAACCAGAATAGTCATGTTTTCATTCAGTTATGTCCTCCTGCTAGGCATGCTGTCGTCTATAAAGGGTTCGTGTCCATTTCATGGACAGGTCATTCAGACCTGCTACAGCATAGTGGAGGATACTTCTTCCATCAACTGCATGGGGCCATTCGGAGTCTGTGGGGCCATTCGGAGTCTGTGGGGCCATTCGGAGTCTGTGGGGCGTGCTGGGAGGCATCTTCATTAAGCAAACATAGTTTATTGAATTGGACTCTGCATGCTGTCTGATGAAGCTCAATTTCATGCATAGAAACATCATCTGACTGTTAAATCTGAGCTCTAGTCTTACTTTTTTTTTCCCGTTAACCTGTAAAGAGTCTTTTCTTGTGCTGAACACGCTTAGGGGGAGGTGATTTATTAAAACAGGAGAGTGCAAAATCTGGTGCAGCTCTGTAGAGAAACCAATCCGCTTCCTGGTTTTATTGTCAAAGCTTAACCCCTTCACGCCGGTGCCTCTCGGCCCGTTAAGAGTTTCAGAAGGGGCAGGGTTTAGGGTCATGTGACCACCGTGCCGTGCCATCACGGCGGTCACATGATCGAGAAAGGTCCCGATCGAAAGAGGAGATCGGGACCTTTCCGTGAGTACCGGACATGTGTGCTGGGAGCACGCAGGGCGCGCGCTCTTGGCACATATGTCCTTTTTTAATAGACCGCAAATGTGCGGCCGTTCAGCGTCTAGGCCCAGACGCCAGGAGGCCGCACATTTGCATTCGACCGGCCTGAAGAGGTTAAAGAGGTTCTAAAGCTTCAAGGTTTTTTTTTTTAACCTTTATCCTGATTATTCTGTGCCACAGAATCCTGAACCCCATCGTGATCCTGCGCTGTGCACGAGAGCTGCAGCTCTCCTGGCTCACTGGGCAGATTGATAGCAGCACAAGCCATTAGCTCCTACTCCTGTCAATCAAATATAGTGATGAGGGGGCAGGGCCAAGTTGCCCTGTCTGTCGTGAGCGAGCCCACAAAAGCGCTCCCATTGAAAATGTCTTTCAATGGGGGGGCAGGACCACCATCTGAGGATCTGAGAATCTGAGAAAAGGAGCATTGGGGCTGCTCAGAGCAGGTACGTATAACATGTTTATTATGTTAATAAAAAAATCAGAAGTTTCATTATCAGTTTAACCTCTTCACGCCGAGCACACGCAAATGTGCGGCCTCTCGGCATCTGGGTGTGCAATTAAAAAAAACATATGTGCTGAGTGCGCGCGCCCTGTTCGCTCCCAGCACACATTTCCGGTACTCACGGAAAGGTCTCGATCTCCTCTTGTAATCGGGACCTTTCCCGATCATGTGACTGCCGTGACAGCAAATCACGGCGGTCACATGACCCTAAAACCCCGCCCGCCTCCCGACTTCTGAAACCCTTAAAGGGCCGGGAGGCACCTGTGCCAAGGGGTTAAACAAGCTGAAGTTAGAAGCTGATTGATTACTATGCACAGCTACACCAGATTCTTAGTGTTCCAGTTTTAGTAAATCTCCCCCTTAAGCAAGGCCATACGTGGGTCGAATTCCGAACGATTTTTAAAAAATGTCGTTCGTTCTGTAATCTGATGGTGCCACCAATGATTTTGAAAATTGGCTGTTTTTCACAAATTTTCCAGCATGCCCGATAAATGAAATGTGGAGGAACCACGAAAACCGACTGGTGACATTGCCCCACTAACAGAGCGAAAATCGGCTGATCTGATTTTTTTTTTTAATGAAAAATCTTTCGAAAATCAAAGCATATATGGCTGGCCTTAGTCTTCTTTCCCTATATACTGTCCTCTCCAAAACACAAGCGTTAGAAGCTGCAGGTGGCATATTGAGCCCACTTCATTCCAAGCCTGAACAAAATCTGGTGTCGTTAAGCCCTCTCCTCCTGATCTGTACTGTCCCTGGTCTGCCTCTTACAACTATTTGCTTACTGAAAGGGTGAAAGAACACCTCCCCTGCATGCCTTTTAGGTGTGCATGCTTCTTCTTTTAGACCTGCATGCTCCTCTTGCTGTCCACTGGGTGGTGTAGCGTTTAGCCATGCAATCTGCAGATCAGCTACTTGATTACATTCATTCTGAGGGATTGTAATCAGACAACTGATCAGCAGATTGCTCAACTAAGTGGCCAGAAGGATGGAGCATGCATATCTTAAGAGATTCTGGCGGCATGTTCTTTCTTATAACACCTAGACTCACAGCTACAGTCTTCCAGCCTCTCACACCAAATCTGATCTTCATGGAATCAAAGACCAGCAGAGAGGCCCAGGGATGCCATTGGTTCTACAAAGAGGAATATTTTGCAAAGGAAAACTTTGATTGAGCAATTTGATTTGCATATTACAAGGGAAAGAAGAGGCAGCATGAGAAATCACTGTGTATTTGTGACACACCAGCTGACAGGAGGATTGAACAAAACAATGATGACTCCTCAGTGTGCTGCTACTCCTTCATTGCCCTGTCAGCAGGCAGAAGGTGCATTCTTTACTAAGCTGTGCTATGGTGTATTTGGATTTCAGCTTACCTGCGGTGTAACGTCAAAGGACAGCTATTCAATGAATGTACTGCTAATGCTTTCAGGAAACCTCCGCTAATGTGACCAAGGTTTTCTTTTCTTTTTTTTTTGCACTGAGTTTTAGTTTTATTGCACCTTACTTGTTGCATCATGATTCACTTCTCATGGTTAGAGTGCAGAGTTTTGGGGAAACTGCTGAAAACTGCTGCAGCACAGCGTCTAAATGGTTAGCACTTCCGCCTGGCAGTACTAGGGCCGTTGGTTCGAATTCCAGCCGCGGCACCTCCTGTCTGGAGTTTGCATGTTCTCCCTGTGCCTGGGTGGGTTTCCTCTGGGTACTCCGGTTTCCTCCCACACTCCAAAGACATGCTGGGAGGTTAATTGAATCCTGTCTAAATTGGCCCTTGTATATGAATGTGAGTTAGGGACTTTAGATTGTACACCCCTTGAGGGTTAGGGACTGATGTGAATGTACAGGGTGCAGCAACATAACTTCCTTTTTTCAAAACGCAATAAAACCCATTTTATGAATCAGAATTGTTTTTATTGTCTTTAATAATGTAGGTACATATCTAAAGTTCTGTTTTATACAGTTTTGAAAATCATATCAGGTAGGGGATGCCCCCCATTGTCCATACACTGAATAAGTGAATTCAGACCGGTATGTGAACATGTTGGAGGAATTTGTTTTTCCACGACTTGATGAATTGGACTTAGGGGACATTTGGTTCCAACAGGACGGAGCAACGGCTCACACTTCAAGAGCATCAATGGCTGTTTTAAGGGAACACTTCCAAGAGCGCCTCATCTCAATAAGGGGCGATTGGGAGTGGCCAGCCCGCTCCCCCGATTTAGCCCCTTGCGACTTTTTTTTTTTGTGGGGTTTTTTTAAATCCCGCATTTATGTAAACCATCCAAAGACCCTACAAGACCTGAAGGCCAACATCCGCGCAAAAACTGCCAACATACCCGCTGTTATGCTGGTAAGGGTCATGAAAAACGCCAGAAATCGGCTTATTCAGTGTATAGACAATGGGGGCGTCACCTACCTGATATGATTTTCAAAACTGTGTAGCACAGAACTTTAGATATGTACCTACATTATTAAAGACAATAAAAACAATTCTGATTCATAAAATGGGTTTTATTGCGTTTTGAAAAAAGGAGGGTTATGTTGCTGCACCCTGTACAATATATATGTAAAGTGCTGCGTAAATTGACGGCGCTATAGAAGTACCTGAAATAAATAAAACAAATAAATCATGGAATACAAACACTTTATACTCTTCCTTGCAGTAGGAGCTTGCAAGCAACTGGAACCTGATGGTCTGCCAAAAAAAAAAAAGGCTTTGTGCCAACATTTGCTGCTTCATAATGCTGAGTGTAGATAGAAGAGCTCTGCCCAGCTTTGACTTGCTGAAGAATGGCCACACATAGGTCCATCTTCTAATCCTTTGTCGTGTTACTGACTGTTCTCATCGAGATCCCAGAAACGTATTAATGGGATTCATAAGAAGTTTGCAAACAGAAGTCACAAGACTGATTCTTAAGGAATCTGTATTATTATTATACAGGATTTATATGGCGCCAACAGTTTGCTCAGCTCTTTACAATATAACGGGAGACAATACAGCAACAATACAGTTCAATACAAGAGGGATAGGAGGGCTCTGCTCCTTATTCAGTAGTGATCCCATATTTACTTGTTCGCTACTCTTCCTTTGAGGTGGTGTGTCCTCTTGTAGCTAACTGAATGTTTAAAGGGATTCCTCCACCATTCAGAAAACAGTTTTCTTGATTGGCTCCCTGCAAAAAAAGATGATTAAGGCTGGCCATACACTATACAATTTTCTTGAGAATTTTGCTTTAGATTTAACAAAAATCATATAATATGAGGTCAAACCTAAACAACACTTTAAATTGTATCCAATTAGGCAGGCCCTTGCACTACATAGTTGAAGGCAAATCTAAAGGAAATTGGACAGAAAATTGTACAGTGTATGGCCAGCCTTAGTCCTCATGCACACTTGACGTTTTTACAGCGGCTGTTTTTGTCTTTTGATGTTTTTTTTTTTTTTTCTACAGCTAGTACACCCCCCAGCATGTTATCCTATGTGTCCATGCACACATAGACTGTAATCAACGTTTTTTGGCTGGAAAAAACCCCAGAACTACTGGGTTTTTAGAGGAGTTTTTTAGCTGTAAAAACGCTCTAATGCTGAAAAACACAGTAAAACGCTAAAAAAAGCTGAAAAACTCACGTTTTTTTTAACACAACTTTACACAGCTAACATTACCAGTGTTCTCAAAATGTCCCGTGTACATGGAGCCTAAGGGTTCATGTACACTGCAGCTGATAAACTCACGTTTTAGGATCTGTTCAGCATTTTTTTCAGCAGGCCCTGAACTCTCCCTAATGTTTTCCTATGTGTCCATGTACACATCTTAGTTTACGGTCGTTTACAGGCAGTTGAGTTTACAGTCGTTTCTTTGAACGCAGAAAACTTGCATTCAGCAGTAGATTTTATCAGCGTTTCAAACGCCAAATGCTTGTAAACACTGCTAACTGCATTTATAAGCGTTGGAAGAGTTAAAAAAAATATAACATCCAGATGCTTTCTAGAGCCTTTTTTTCATCATGAAAAATGCATGCAAAGCATTTTCCCGGTACTCAAATGGACCCGGTACACCATACTTTGAGGTTTTGCATGAAAGAAAATATGTTAGACACTGCTGCAAGAATTTCTGCACAGAAATGAGCTGGAACACATCCAAACACCACAAAAAAACACCGCTAATCTCAACAAATACTGCTCTCTCTGCTTCTGCTCTCTCTATTTCTCTCAAAATGTCTGAAATAGTTAATATTTTACTGTTTTTCAGTGCATTCTGGGCATTTGGGAAGGTCTCCTGAGGTTATCTTTAAAAATCGCTTCTAAACGCAAACGCTCATAAACGCGGTATGCAAACCCAGCTAAACAGACTTTTTTTAACCAAATTTTTCCAGCAGTCAGTTTCCTTCATTTGGGAGTGTCCTGTGTACATGGGGCCTAATACTTTTCCAGAGGACACTGACTTTAATTTTGTTATCAAGAGCTACAGCCACTGAAGAACCTTCAGCAGCCGACATAGTTCAGATAGGAGGGATGCTAAAGATTCTTCCATGGCTGTAACTCTTGAAGATTGCTGTCTGTACTCCTGGAGTGATAGATGTTAATATTTTTTTTGCAGAGAGATTATTTTGGGGGATGGCGGCAGTGACTGAACTGAACTCCAATTAGAAACATGTTCAGTGAGACAGATATAAAGTGCATCCAGAAAGTATTCACAGCGCTTAACTTTTGCCACATTTTGTTATGTTACAGCCTTATTCCAAAATGGATGAAATTCATTTTTTTCCTCAACATTCTACAAAAAATACTCCATAATAACGTGAAAGAAAGTTTGTTTTGAAATCTTTGCAATTTAGTAAAAATGAAAAACGAAAAAAAAAAAACCCCATGTACATAAGTATAGTGTACAAGTAAGCCACAAAATGTGGCAAAAGTTAAGCGCTGTGAATCCTTTGGAAATGGACTCCACTAGACCTCTGAAGGTATACTGTGGTATGTGGTGCCAAGCCATCAGTAGCAGATCATTTAATTCCTGTAAGTTGCAGGGTATGAGCTCCCATGAATCGGATTTGTTCTTCCAGCAGATCTCACAGATGCTCAATTAGATTGAGATTTGGAGAATTTGGACCGTTGTTGTTTTCCTCCAAACCTTTTTTGAAATTATAAGACCAGGTGACCTTCTTCCGTTTACCCATTGATCCAGTTTTGATACTCATGTGCCCATTGTAGGCGCTTTTGGCTGTGGACATGGATCAGCATGGGCACTCTGACTGCTCTGCAGCTATGTCACCCCATACACAGCACTCTGACTGCTCTGCAGCTATGTCGCCCCATACACGGCACTCTGACTGCTGTGCAGCTATGTCGCCCCATACACGGCACTCTGACTGCTCTGCAGCTATGTCACCCCATACACGGCACTCTGACTGCTCTGCAGCTATGTCGCCCCATACACGGCACTCTGACTGCTCTGCAGCTATGTCGCCCCATACACGGCACTCTGACTGCTCTGCAGCTATGTCGCCCCATACACGGCACTCTGACTGCTCTGCAGCTATGTCGCCCCATACACGGCACTCTGACTGCTCTGCAGCTATGTCACCCCATACACGGCACTCTGACTGCTCTGCAGCTATGTCGCCCCATACACGGCACTCTGACTGCTCTGCAGCTATGTCGCCCCATACACGGCACTCTGACTGCTGTGCAGCTATGTCGCCCCATACACGGCACTCTGACTGCTCTGCAGCTATGTCGCCCCATACACGGCACTCTGACTGCTGTGCAGCTATGTCGCCCCATACACGGCACTCTGACTGCTGTGCAGCTATGTCGCCCCATACACGGCACTCTGACTGCTCTGCAGCTATGTCGCCCCATACACGGCACTCTGACTGCTCTGCAGCTATGTCGCCCCATACACGGCACTCTGACTGCTCTGCAGCTATGTCGCCCCATACACGGCACTCTGACTGCTCTGCAGCTATGTCGCCCCATACACGGCACTCTGACTGCTCTGCAGCTATGTCGCCCCATACACGGCACTCTGACTGCTCTGCAGCTATGTCGCCCCACACACGGCACTCTGACTGCTCTGCAGCTATGTCGCCCCACACACGGCACTCTGACTGCTCTGCAGCTATGTCGCCCCATACATGGCACTCTGACTGCTCTGCAGCTATGTCGCCCCATACACGGCACTCTGACTGCTCTGCAGCTATGTCGCCCCATACACGGCACTCTGACTGCTCTGCAGCTATGTCGCCCCATACACGGCACTCTGACTGCTCTGCAGCTATGTCGCCCCACACACGGCACTCTGACTGCTCTGCAGCTATGTCGCCCCACACACGGCACTCTGACTGCTCTGCAGCTATGTCGCCCCATACATGGCACTCTGACTGCTCTGCAGCTATGTCGCCCCATACACAACCATCCAACAAGAGTAAATACTGCCCAAGGTGTGCGAGTGTGCGTGCACACACACATATATCACGTCCAAAAGCAGAGGTGCAAAGTGAAGATGTTGTCCCTGAAGTTGATGTGTTGACAGCAGAAAAAACAGGGAAGCATAAGGATTTGAGAAATTTTGGTAAAGGCCAAATTGTAATGGCTAGACGATTGGGTAAGAGCAACTCCAAAACTACATTGGAGAACCACCTGTGCTACCCTGACTACACTATTATTCTAGGAATGGGTTTGCCGCTGACACCTGGCTATTCACCTGGATAGAATGGGATCAAAATTATAACAAAATTGGTGTTGCGCTCCCACACTTATATTTATATAAATAATTAAATCAAAATGAGGTTTCAGTTACACCCCTAGTGAGTCCTCCTGTGTATAATTATCACAAACTCAATTCTTCATATTATTATACAATCTTATACATTGATGTTTGGTAAACCCTATGAAATAAAATATAAATGTGCAAAACCCATAAAAACACAACACATAAACCCACTTGTGTCCCTAAACAGGGTGAAATCACAAACATGTACTAAACCACACGTGATAAAACACTTGGCATAAATGAATGCCCAAAGGTGCAGTGGAAATAAACTGACAAATGGCACTATTGTGCCTATAGAAACAAACAATAGGACGGTCAGGATGAATTAACACCGACTATAAGACAATCTACAAGGACTAGAACAAATCCTTCAACATAAATGTGCGACCACCACTCAACAAGTGCCCACGTGTACCAAAGTGTAAATTGCTGTGCTCTAGTCCCCAAACTTGGGACTATACTGCTATATAAATAGCTAAAAAAATAAAAATGGATTGGTGACGTGTATTTTTGTGGACTTTTGTTATAAATTGATTTAAGTTGTGTTTATCATAGAGTTTCACTGAATTTTCATTTGTGGATTCACTCAATATTTTATTTATTTTTCTTTTTTTAGCTATTTATATAGCAGTATAGTCCCAAGTTTGGGGACTAGAGCACGGCAATTTTACACTTTGGTACATGTGGGCACTTGTTGAGTGGTGGTCGCACATTTATGTTGAAGGATTTGTTCTAGTCCTTGTAGATTGTCTTATAGTCGGTGTTAATTCATCCTGACTGTCCTATTGTTTTTTTCTATAGGCACAATAGTGCCATTTGTCAGTTTATTTCCACTGTACCTTTGGGCATTCATTTATGCCAAGTGTTTTATCACGTGTGGTTTAGTACTTGTTTCCCTAAACAGGGTGAAATCACAAACAAGTGGGTTTGTGTTGTGTTTTTTATGTGTTTTGCACATTTGTATTTTATTTCATATGGTTTATCAAACATCACTGTATAAGATTGTATAAAAATATGAAGAATTGAGTTTGTGATAATTATACACAGGAGGACTCACTAGGGGTGTAATTGAAACCTCATTTTGATATAATTTATATAAATATAAGTGTGGGAGCGCAGCACCAATTTTGTTATAATTTTTACCTACCAAAAGTGGTTGTGTATGGGAACAAGAAGAAAGCAGATGGCCACGCACTCCGTATGAACGCCGATTTCTTTATTGGTGCATATCAAAAGGTGCAAGATAAAAACTTCTTATGAGTAAGTGCTGTCTAAACATGAAACCCATCAATATTTGATCTCCTTTGTGCTCCTTGTCCTGTGGTGTTGATCTTGCACCTTTTGATATGCATCGGTAATGAAATCGACTTTCTTACGGAGTGCGTGGCCATCTGCTTTCTTCTTCTTCCCATACACAACCACTTTTGGTAGGTCCTAACTACTGCAGATCGGGGACATCCCACAATAGCTGCAGTTTTGGAGTTGCTCTTACCCAGTCGTCTAGCCATTACAATTTGGCCTTTATCAAAGTTTCTCAAATCCTTACGGTTGCCCGTTTTTTTTCTGCTGTCCCCACATCAACTTCAGGGACAACATCTTCACATTGAGATACCATTGTAAACCGATAATCAATGTTCTTCACTTTACCTGTCGTTGATTATGATGTTATGACTGAAGGGTGTATATACTGTAGTTGCTGTATATAAATTCCTCAGTCAGAAAAGCATTTGGTGCACACAAAGTAGATTTATACACTTTGAAAATATACAAAGAGTGGAGCTGTGGGAGGGACTTAGGAGGCCTACCCATTACAGGCTGCTGGCAGAAAACTACTGGAGGGGATGGGTATATGACCAGGCACTCTGCACAAGGAGAGAGAGCAGCAGTGACCGGTCTTTTTTACAGGACGCAACAGCACAGAGGAAATGTTTTCACACTGGATTACTGCACAGATCTGGAAAAAATACACCATGCACACAAAGATTTAGATAAGAATACAAACTTCTCTTGTTCTAGATCAGTGGTTGTCATCTTATGAGCTAAGGGGTGCCTCAAATTCAGCCTCCAACACCACCAAAGGGCCGTATGTAATAATATGTAATGCTTAAGATGACTGTCAGAAACTGCAGCTGCTGACCTTTAAAAAAAAACAGCCACTCACCTGTCCCATGTTCTAGTAGTGTGCTCACCGCAGCCGGATTCAGCTGCCGTCTTCTGTCCCTGGCTCCGGCATCTTAACTGTGGGCAACAGGTGTTTCAGCTTGTGGCTTCACAGCTGGGTGACCGCTGTGCATGTGCGAGTAGCTCTGTGCATTGTGAATGGTCCCGCAGTCTTCTAAGACCTGTCAAATGTCCCAGAAAACTGTGGGGAGGAGGAGGACAACTTTCATTTCCGATTGCCTAGGCCAGGGGTCTCAAAACTTTCTAGACAAAAAGCCAGTTTCCTGTCCTTCAGACTTTAGGGGGGGGCTGGACTGTGGCCATTGGGAGTAGAGAAAGTCCTGATGTCAGTGGGGAAAAACAAAATGCTCCATCTTTGATGTCAGTGGGAGGAATTTTGCCTCATTGCTGGTGTCCGTGAGAAGAATTGTGCCCCATTGCTGGTGTCAGCAAGAGGAATTGTGCCCCATTGCTGGTGTCTGTGAGAGGAATTGTGCCCATTGCTGGTGTCAGTGGAATAGTGCCCCATTGCTGGTTTCAGTGAGAGGAATTGTGCCCCATCAGTGGGGTCAGTGGGAAAAATTGTGCCCCTTCATTGCTGTCAGTGGGAAGAATTGTGCCCCATCATTGCTGTCAGTGGGAAGAATTGTGCCCCATCATTGCTGTCAGTGGGAAGAATTGTGCCCCATCATTGCTGTCAGTAGGGGGATTTATGCCCATTGTTGGTATCAGAGGATGAAATAGTGCCCCAAGGGCCAGATAAAAGCAAGCAAAGAGCCTCATATGGCCCTCGGGCCGCAGTTTGGAGACCAATGGCCTAGGCGATCAGAATTGAAGTGGCAATAGGTACCTGTCAAAATCTGGTACCAGCTCCCCAAAGGAGCCAATTCTTCACGGGGAGCGGGGGACGAGGCCTTGAAGCAGAACTTCCCCTTTGAGTGGAGCTCTGCTTTAAGCTCTCATTGGGGGCAGCTCAGTGGCTGGCAGATCCATTGAGTGATCTAAACTGGGCCAGGCAGCATAGAAATCCTTTGTTGTGTGCCTCTGAACTGGCACTCTCAAAAGTGTTGACTGTCAGCATTCATAAAGGTCTTAAAAATGTCAGTTGGATCAAGCTTTTGAAGGGGTGGTGTTTTCCTGGCAATGCACAGAGATATTACATAGGCAGTTTAGGTATAAATATTTCTTAGCAGGGTTCTTCTTTAGTGACTCGCTCGACTTGCAGAAAATGTGATCGATTACAAATTGGCACTTCTCACCCATGAGTTTATAATTGGTCTGCCACTGTAAGTTGCTTCTCATTGATGAGTGACCAAGCCTTGTTACCTCACAAGCCCTTCGGAGTGTTAAACACGGGTTTAGAGTGGCTTTCTGCGACTTTGCCTGCCTTCCCCACCTCTTTCCCAGCAGGCGCTGCACTCACAGTGTGTACTTTAATCAATATGCTGTAGCAGCTGAATGCGCTTGATAAAATCTCCGAGTCACTGCGGTGCCATAAATATCTGAGGCAAGTGAGGCTCTGTCTGCTGAGAGCCAGGAAGTAACTTTAATCCGGAGCAAAAAAAAAGGAGAAAAAATGTTAAAGGAGAACTCCGTTTAAAAAGGAGCAATTGTGGTTTCTTTTTTTATCTTTTGGTTATATACTCTTTTTTTTCTCCATTATTGTGCCTATGGCTGATGCCCTGATGTGTGAAGACTTTGTGCATATGTGTTTCAGGTTGATGCAGGCAAAAGCATCTCTCATCTTGCCTCCTTCCACTCCCGGACATTTATATTCTGACAGCGGGACCCACCACTGTCAGAATACACTGATCAGCAGTTGATTGGCTGCAGCCACCAATCATCAAAAGTTTTTCATCATATCTCTGTGAAAGAAGTTGTTCAAACGATAGACTTCTGTCAAATGGGGATGGCCACACACAGATCGTTCAGTAGGTCCTTGCTGAACCTGCTCATCAGGGAATGGCCAGTTGAAGGATTCACGGCTTTACTGCATTACACAGTGCTGTCAGTCTAACACTGTATACTTGCCGACAGCTGTAATGATGAATGGCCTCATCAGTAGGGATGAGATAAGGGGTGTGTTCAGATTCTAGTCTGAATCCTGCTGGTCGAGCCTGCCGGGAAGCTATCGCTGTACTGGGCATTCCCAATTCTGCATTCCCACATTTTATATGGGGCTGCAGGGCGGAGAATACCCTGACTGCCCAGTACTGTGACCGCCTCCTGGTGGGTTCGCTCACCTTGGTTCATACTAGGATCCAAACACCTGAGGTCATCCCTACTAATCTGAGAACTCTTCATTTTCCAGCCAGCAGTCTGGGATTGGGTCACTGACTATGCTGCATTTCCTAAAGTGGTTGTAAACCTAAAACATGGAATATGAACAAAGCATATCCCCCTATAGTGTGTACATGCCTCAATTAAGAGCGCTAAGTGTAATTTCTCTTTGCTGCCTCATTCCTTTGTTATCAGCATGAATCACTGCTTACATGTTTTCCTGACACCAAGAGAAAAAGGTGACGGGAGGCAGCTTCAGCAGATTGACAGCCTCAGATGAGGTGTGTGCATGCTTGTCTCTTCATTCTAATCAAAGCTCTCCTCACTGAGCTCTGCGGAGTGAAACATCAGCTCTCCACCCCCTTTTTCCTGGAAGTTTAGACAAACTTTAAAAATTCTGGACTTTGAACGGATGTAAAAAAGAGAGGCTATAGATAAACAGGTACAACTTATGCAGGATGATTTGTTTCATTTCTGTGTATCACCTGAGGCCAGTCAATTCACTGGGTCATGGGTGTAGAAATTATTTAAAAAAACTACTTGTCCAAAGGACTAAATTGAGGTCCAAATCCGTCATGACAATCTACTTGTCCTGATCAAAAAAACAATACTTTTTGGAAGAATATATGAAGGGTTGATGTTTATTAAGCAGGGGTGCTTTTTAGAAATATCTGGGTTTTTTTTTTTAAAAAGAAAGGAGCTTTATGGTGACTTAAACTTTGTTGTTTTTTTTTTTTGTTTTTTTTTTGCTAGAAAATACACTTTTTTTTTTATTTTTGATGCAAAAAAAAAATTACATTTAATTTTTTTGTAAAATAGAAAAGATGTTATGCCGAGTACATATACCAAACATATCACACTTTAAAATTAAAACTAACAACGTTTTACTATCCATAGACTGTGCTTTAAAAATATATGCAGGTTACCACTATAGATTTACAGAGGAGATCTGGTGCTAGAATTACTGCTCTTGATCTAACGTTCGTGGTGATACATTACATGTGGGGGACGGAAGTGCTTTAAAATGTTTTTTCGAAAAAATATTTATTTTTACACTGTCGCTTTGAATTTTATTTTTTTCACTTTTATTGCTGTCACAAAGAATGTAAAACATCTCTTATGACCACACTAGACACGTGACAAGCACTCTTCATGCAGAGATCTGGGGTCTATTCGATCCCAGATCTCGCCTGTGCCCTTAAAAAGCATTTGATCGCACCGTTTGATCAAATGCTTTTCATTTTTCAAAATAGCGCCGTTTACATTCGGGAAACAGGAAGTGATGTATACTCCTCGCTTCCTGTTTCTCATCTTGGTCAGCCTTTATGATCAGCTGGCGGATACAATCGGGTGCCCTGGTAGGATGGGACAGGGGGTGGAACGGTATGGGACAGGAAGTGGAAGGGGGCAGGAGGGGGCGTCCCCTCCTGCTTGTAAAAGCAATCCAGCTGCTAGTTATCCACTTGGATTGCTTTTAGAAGAGAACTGACCATCGGCTCTAACCAAAGGCTCTGGAGGGGGCTATGTGTTACTGTGGAGGATGGGAGTTCTAAAGAGGATTTGGGGACTCTTTGGTGGCTGTATGGGGGATTGTTTGAAATGCTAGAAGGCTCTGGAGGGGACTTGATGGCACTGTGGGAGGATGGGAGTTCTGAAGGGGATTTGGGGACTCTGCAGCATAGTTAGTGGTCCTGTAGGGAGCTGGGGACAACTGTGGGGGATGGGAGTTTCTGGATGGGGCACTGTGGTAGACTATAGTGCACTGCAGGGAGTGTGTATGGGGGCTGAGGGCTCTCGGGGGCACTTTGGACCAATGTGGGAGGTCGGGTGGCACTGTTAGGGGTAATGAAAGGTTGCTGGAGACCAGGGAGGGGGGAGGCTGCAGTCCAACAATGGACCATGGCCAGGTGGCTGAGAACTATTGAAGTACTCCCAGCATATATGAGAGGGGGCAGGAAAGTCTCCCTTTCCTCACACCCAGGAGGTACAGAGTAGCAGTCATGCAGTGTACAGCTGCTTCCAGTATGAGCTGAGTGGGTCAGAGGTCTCCCTTTCCAGAGTCCAGTACAGCCATGTACCGGTGTGGGGTTCCCTGTACACTGCACACACTCACGTACCGATACATCCTCACGACTCTCTGCCTTCTCTCCAGGAACCTTGCACCCTCCCTGGTACTCTCTACATGATGACACTCAGCGCTGCTTGTTTTGTTTTTCTGCCTGAAAAGATCCCTACAATATGGTCGAGATCCACCCAGAGGCCTGGACCAGCACCTGGCTCAGCCTTACGGCAAACTGCTCCCAGAGTCAGCCGCCCTTGCCCCCTTCACAGCCCAGTGCTCCAGTGGGCGTTGGAGGGGCAGAGAAGAGAGGTAGTGATTGACAGTCACTGGCTCTCTGCTCACAGAATGCTACGAACTGAGCGATCAGTGGTCTTTGATTGCTCTGTTTTCAGTGCAGAGCTGGCAGGGGAAAGATGCAGCATCGGATCGATGCTCCATTCCCCCGCCCCCCCAATCCCATACTTCTGTTTGAAACCTCTGTCTCCAGGCAGAAAAGTGTTACTGTGTTATTTGTTGTTTGCAATGATCCTCCTGCACACTGGACATTTTTGTATGTGTCGGATGGGGACGTCTGGCGTGTGTTTTTTTTTTTTTTTGTTTTTTTTTTTGCTCCAAGCCCCCCCCGTGTGTTGGCCTGTGTCCATGCACACATAAACTTTTAGAGATGTTTGGAGGCAGAAAAAAAAAAATCCATATCCGTTGCATCCAGGAACAGCGGCGTTTTGGCAGAAAAAAATGCTTGTTGCCTGTAAACGTGTCTGAATGCACAGTAATGCCTTAGCATTCATTCATTTTTATTCTGCCAACACTGCTGTCAGGAGGAAAGGCGTCTAAGGGCTTGTTCACACTAGGCTGTTTTGCCAACGCTTGCCAAACGCCCCTATAGCGTTTGGCAAGCGTTGGTCCGGCGTTTGCGGAGCGATATTAATGCTCGGCAAACGCTCCGGAAACGCCGCATGCGCGGTTTAGCGACGGTTGCTAGGCGTTTGCCGAGCGTTAATAACGCCCCACAAACGCCTATAATGCAGTTTGAGTGGTGTTACCGCTCCGCAAACGCCCCGCAACCGCGTCGCCACCGCAAACGCCGGCCGGGCGTTTGCGGAGCGGCACCATAGACGAGAATAGGAGGCTTCAAAGCCTCCTGACTCGTCCAGAGGCGTCCGTTTTGCCGCAACGCGACGCGACGCAAACGCTCCCGTTAGAACAGCACCATGTGCTGTAATGTGCAGAATTGGCAGAGGCGTTTGGGAAGCGGTAAAAACGCTTACCAAACGCCTCTCTGCCGCCTGCACACAAGGCTAGTGTGAACGTAGCCTTAGAGAAATTAGCAAAACGTTCTGTGTGCAGGAGGTCTACAGGTTTTCTATTTGGATCTTTTTTGCACAGTATTTACTGTATACAAAGGCATCATGTCCTTTATGATCAACTCTTCTCAAATGGGAATGAATTCAGTTCTGGTAACGTAGACTGTGTACAAGAGTAGGGTGTCTGTATGGGGTGTACTATATTCAATATAGTGGATTTATGAAGCCGGTAGCAGAAACTGGAGTGCTGCGTTCATCTATTAGCAGAGGTAAGTCCTGTCTGCTCCTTATTAACCCTTTCCCCCTGGGCCTTTAGGAGCTAAATGCCTGGAGTCGGTGGCGGGCGTTCGGGTTATGTGACTGCTGTGATTAGCTGTCACATTATCAAATAGCTCCCAATCACAAGTATACATCGGGAGCTTTCTGGTCCCCGCCGGTAACGAGGAGTGCGCTTTCAGCACAGGAAAGTGTTTACACAGGGCTGCATATACACACTATTGCCAAAAGTATTGGGCCAGCCCTCCAAATCATTGGATTCAGGTGTTCCAATCACCTCCATGGTCACAGGTGTATAAAATCAAGCACCTAGGCATGCAGACGGCTTCTACAAACATCTGTGAAAGAATGGGTCGCTCTCAGGAGCTCAGTGAATGTAAGCGTGGTACTGTGATAGGTTGTCACCTGTGCAATAAGTCCTTCCGTGACATTTCCTTGCCACTAAATATTCCACGGTCAACTGTTGGGGTATTATAACAAAGTGGAAGCAACTGGGAACAACAGCAACTCGGCCACAAATAAAACGACAGAGTGGGGTCAGCGCATGCTGAAGCGCACAGTGCTCAGAAGTCGCCAACTGTCCACAGAGTGAATAGCTAAACACCTCCAAACTTCATGTGACCTTCAGATTATCACAGCATCAGTGCGTAGAGAGCTTCATGGAATGGGTTTCCATGGCCGAGCAGCTGCATCCAAGCCTTACATCACCAAGTGCAATGCAAAGCATCGGATGCAGTGGTGTAAAGCACGCTGCCACTGGACTCTGGAGCAGTGGAGGCGTGTTCTCTGGAGTGACAAATCACACTTCTCTGTCTTGCAATCTGATGGACGTTTCTGGGTTTTGCGGTTGCCAGGAGAACGGTACTTGCCTGACCGCATTGTGCCAAGTATAATGTTTGGTGGAGGGGGGATTATGGTTTGGGTTTGGGCTTGGCCCCTTAGTTCCAGTGAAAGGAACTGTTAAGATGTAAGCATACCAAGACATTTTGGACAATTTCATACTCCCACCTTTGTGGGAACAATTTGAGGATGGCCCCTTCCTGTTCCAACATGACTGCGCACCAGTGCACAAAGCAAGGTCCATAAAGACATGGATGAGCGAGTTTGGGGTGGAGGAACTTGACTGGCCTGCACAGAGTCCTGACCTCAACCTGATAGAACACATTTGGGATGAATTAGAGTGGAGACTGCGAGCCAGGCCTTCTCATCCGACATCAGTGCCTGACCTCACAAATGAGCTTCTGGAAGAATGGTCCAACATTCCCATAGACACTCCTAAACCTTGTGGACAGCCTCCCCAGAAGAGTTGAAGCTGTTATAGCTGTAAAGGGCGGGCCAACTCAATATTGAACCCTATGGACTAAGACTGGGATGCCATTAAAGTACATGTGCGTGTAAAGGCAGGTGTCCCAATACTTTTGGCAATATAGTGTATGTGGCCTCACGTCATTAATGCCCACCCACCAAGAGACCCCATATATGCGTACTTTCGGTGGGAAGAGGTTAAAGAGGAACTTCAGTCCCCTTACTCCAGTGCATAAACGTGGCACTGTTAAGCTACAGGAAATTCTGTTCTGTCTGCAAAAGAGACCATTCTTTGGCACATGCACAGACCAAGCACAAAGTCCTGTTCCTTCCTAATCGCCTTGTGTTTGCACACACAGCCAGGTACACCTGTGGAGATGTGCCAAAGGGCTCTGCTGGGTACTGATGGCCAGGTAGAGCCCCCAGTTAATTTTGGGGGGTAAAGGTCCTCTGCTGCTCTCTTGTCCTTTGTGAATGACATGAAAGCTATAGTTTAAAAGCTTGGTACTGTATGTGCTTCAAAGGGATATTCATGTTCATAAAAACCAAACTTCATCTAAAAATGACAAAAAATTGGTTTACATTAGTTATTAAATTTTACTGATATGAACAAAAGCAAATTTTGTGAAGTTTTAAAATGATTATAAACTCCCATGTACACCAGCCCCAATTGTCACCCCTTCTTACCCTTCCCCCTATATAAACAACACCAAGGGTCAGCAGCCTTTCCACTTTAAAGCCCAACTGCAGGCAAAAATTATGTTAAAAGTGTTAGTTCATTTTTAAATTTAATTAATAGCTGAACCTCCTGTCACCTCCTGCTGATCCAAACACCAGGACTGGAAGGCATGTGTACTCGTGTACATCCCGCTCCCATCTTACTTTCCTCACACTACTTCTTCTCCTAACCTCTGGGGATATCTCCCCAAACCCAGGTCCGTCACCACCTCACTCACCCACTAGGCACCCTCCTACCCCCACAAACCGCTGCAACTCCCTCAACCTTATACCTGTCCCCCTCCTCCCCGCATCCACCCCGCCACACTCGGTTGCACTCCTGAACGCCCGATCGGTTTGCAACAAGCTCACCGCCATCCATGACCTCTTTATCTCCCACTCCCTCAACCTCCTAGCGGTCACAGAAACCTGGATCCAAGCCACTGACTCCGCATCCCCTGCGGCACTCTCCTATGGAGGTCTTGTCTGGTCCCATTCACCCAGACCGAGCGGTCGTAGAGGTGGTGGGGTCGGCGTGCTCTTGTCACCGCTGACCACCTTCCAGGTCCTCCCAAGCCCCCCTTCTCTATCCTTCTCCTCCGAGGCTCACTGCATCCGACTCTTCTCTCCCACCCCCCTGAGGATTGCAGTAATCTATCGGCCTCCTGGACCCCTATCTCGCTTCCTTGACGACTTTTCTGCCTGGCTGCCCTTCTTCCTCTCCTCTGAGCTACCCACCATCATCCTTGATGACTTCAATATCCCTATCAATGTCAACAACCTGGCTACATCCCAACGCCTCCACTAAACCTCTTCTTTTGCACTCACGCAGTGCACAGTCCTCCACCCACACCGATGGGAACACCCTGGACCTCGTTTTCTCCCATCTCTGCAGCCTCCACAACCTCACAAACACCCTTTCCCTCTCTCTGACTACAACCTCATTACGTTCTCCGTCTCCCCGTCCTATAACGCCTCCCCCCCCCAAACCATCACCAGCCGTAACCTCCACAACCTGAACCCGGCCCCTCTCCACTCGGCAGCTGACCGTATCCTTCCACTGTCATGCCCTGACCTGGCCACTACTGCGTATAACGACTCACTGTCAGCTGCCTTAGACTCCTTAGCACCCCTAACCACACGTAGCATTAGACCCCGACCACTTCAACCCTGGCAGAACGACTACACTAAACATCTTAAACGACGTAGTCGCACGCTGGAGCGATTATGGCGCAAAACCAGATCCCCTCGAGCTTTCTCCCTCTACAAATCCGCCTTCCTCACCTACTCCTCCTCCCTCCACGCCGCCAAACAAGCCTACTTCGTAACCCTCATCAACACCCTCTCCACCAGTCCTCGCGGGCTCTTCTCCACTTTCAACTCCCTAATCTCTCTCCCCCCACCCCACCCAGTACCTCACTCACCGCCCACGAGATTGCCAATCACTTCCAAAATAAGATCAACGCAATCTGTAAGGACATTGCCAATGCTCAACCTACCTCCCCACCTAGCTTCCCTCTCACTATAACCCCATCAACTCTCCCCTCCTCTGACCTCGCAACCGCCCTACCCCCCACCACACCTAACGTCCCGCACACTATAACCTCCCCAACACTCCGCTCCTTCAGCCTTGCTTCCACTGAGGAGGTTACTAAGGTCTTCTCAGAAGCCCACCTCACCACTTGCCCCCTTGACCCTGTCCCCACACAACTCCTCCGGTCACCCTCCTCCTCCATCCTACGCTCCCTCACCCACTTCTTCAATCTCTCCCTCTCTAGTGGCGCATTCCCCTCCCCCCTAAAGCACGCGCACATCACCCTCATACTCAAAAAACCCTCTCGGGACCCCACCGACCTGAACAACCTTAGACCTATCTCCCTGTTCCAAGTTCCTTGAGCGCTTAGTCTACAATCGCCTAAACGCCCACCTCACTGACAACAACCTCCTTGATCCACTACAGTCTGGCTTCCGTCCCCTACACTCCACTGAAACCACCCTACTCAAAATCACTAATGACCTGCTAACCGCCAAAGCTAATGGCCACTACTCAGTCCTCCTGCTCCTCGACCTCTCTGCAGCCTTCGACACAGTTGACCAGCCCCTCCTCAATAAACTACACTCCCTTGGCATCAGAGACTCCGCTCTCTCCTGGCTCTCCTATCTCTCCCAACGCTCCTTCAGCGTTACCTATAACGCTACCACCTCCCCCTCTCTGTTGGGGGCCCCCAAGGCTCTGTCCTCGGGCCCCTTCAATTCTCCATCTACACCTCCTCCCTCGGCAAACTGATACACTCCAACGGCTTCAACTATCACCTCTATGCCGATGACACACAAATTTACCTCTCTACCCCTCAACTCACCCCTTCAGTCTCCGCCCGTATCACCCACCTACTGAACGACATATCCGACTGGATGTCGCTCCATTTCCTCAAATTGAACCTTTCCAAAACCAAGCTCCTGATTTTCCCCCCAGCCCGTGCCCCCCCCCCCCCACCCTCTCCATCATGACCAACAATGCCACCATCAGTCCCACCCCACAAGCCAAAGTCCTAGGTGTCACTCTAGACTCAAACCTGTCCTTCCAACCCATGTCCAATCGTTGGCAAACTCGTGCAGGCTCCACCTCCGCAACATCTCCAAAATACGTACGTTCCTAACCCCAGACACTAGTAAACAACTTGTTCACTCCCTTATTATCTCACGTCTGGACTACTGCAACTCCCTTCTCACCGGCCTACCTCATCACAGACTATCCCCGCTTCAGTCTATCCTGAACTCAGCGGCCAGACTCATCCACCTTACCAACTGCTCCTCTTCTGCCACCCCCCTCTGTCATTCCCTCCACTGGCTCCCGATTGCCCAACGCATTAAATTCAAACTACTAATACAGACATACAAAGCCATTCATAATGCTGCCCCAAACTACCTCACCAACCTGATACCCAAATACCACCCAACCCGTACTCTTCGCTTCTCACAAGACCACCTACTTTCTAGCTCTGGTCTCCACTTCCCACGCCCGACTGCAGGACTTCTCCAGGACTTCCCCCATCCTCTGGAACTCACTACCCCAATCCAACAGACTGTCACCTACCCTCCGTACCTTTAGGCGCACCCTGAAAACCCATCTCTTCAGGGAAGCCTACCCCGCCCTCACCTAACAGCCGATCTCCTCCACTCCATCCCCCCACAGCCACTTCCTCCTGTACCACTATCCCCTGCCTCCTAGATTGTAACCTTGAAAGAGCAGGGCCCCTGAATCCCTCGTGTTCTGTTTTGTGACTGTATTGTCTCATGTTCTGTCCCCCACTATAATGTACAGCACTGAGCAAAACTTTTAGCGCTATTTAAATACTGTATAATAATAATAACTAATCCCGAAGATATATAATCTGTTTCTACTCGAAGTCCCCAAGTACACGGGACACTTCTGAATGATGGAAACTGACTGCTGGAAAACGTAGGTTAAAAAAAGTCTGTTTATCCGTGTTTGCATAACGCATTTATTCGCATTTGCGTTTAGAAGAGGTTTTTAAAAATAAGAACAGGAGAACCTCCCAAATATCCAGAATGCACTAAAAAAAAAGTGGTAGATTATTAACTGTTTCAGACTGTTTCAGGGAAATACAGAGAGTAGAAGCAGAACAGCAGTATGTGTTGAGATTAGCTTAGGTGTGAGATACTCATTAGCATTTCTTTTGTTTCCAAGGGTGGGAAGGTGTCTGGTGGAGTGAGTTATTAAGGTCACCTGGCAGGGGGTCTTCATGAGGAATGTAAGGTGTGAATAGTCATTAACATATCTTTTGTTTCCAAGGGTGGGAGAGGTCTGAGGTGTGAATTGGTCATTACAATGTGTGACAAACTTGGTAGGTACATCCTGTGTTCAGTGTTTTGTCCATCTGAGTACCTTGAAAACGCTTTGCATGCATTTTTCATTATGAAAAAAGACTCTGGACAGCATCGGGAACTGGAAGAGTTAAAAAAATTTTTTAACCGCAAACGTTTATAAACGCAATTTGCTGCGTTCAATAGCGTTTTGCATTTGAAACGCTGATAAAATCGCCTGCTGAACGTACGTTTTATGCGTTCAAAAAACAACTGTAAACTCAAATGCCTGTAAATGAAAATGTGAACATGGACACATAGGAAAACATTAGGGAGCTGTTGAAAGAAATGCTGAGCAGATCCTAAACGTGAGTTTATCAGCTGCAGTGTACATGAGCCCTAAACACAAGTACCATTCAGCCCCTTTCCCGCCAGCACTTGCAGTACAGCTTCATGCTCTTGAATGGGTCACATATGGCACTGCTACTACCCTCTGAACGCAACCGGGTGTAATTTTTGCAGCATCTTTGCAGTATGACATCATGGGCAGGGCATGTATACAACCTTGCCCGGTTGCAGTCGCAGAGTATTGTCACTGAAATTTAGTTTTTTTGCTTTTTAAGCCCCCTGTACATAGTGCTAGACATTTAGTGGCTTTTACTTTGTTCCATCAGATCTCATCCCATGTGCTGGAGTCTGCCACAAAGTGACCTTTTCGCTTTGAAGTGATTTGTACTTCTTGTTCCCTTTTTAGCAATGATGATTATTTGCAGCCGCTCCAGGGTTGGGGGGGGAAGCTGAACAATTTGCTATCTAGCCTATTAAAAAGTGTCACAATATGCAGAACACTCGGTGTATAATTATGCAGTGTTCATCGGAGGGGTGCTCTGTGGGGTTGTGTTGGGTGACCGTAATCCATTATCTCACTGGACTATTTTTATAATCGTTGTCAGAAAATTACTGAAGATATATCTAAACAAGATGTTACGTGAAATGTAGCTCTTTGTGTAGTCAGTTTATTCACTGAAATACTCCAATGGCTCGTTTACACTAGTGTCACCCTCTGAAACATGATCCAGGGTGGATTGTTTTTCAGAGGGCGTTGGACAGGCAGTGTGGAGGCAATATAAAATGGAAAAGATAGTGAGTGCTCCTTTAAAACAGCTGCTAAAACACCAAAAAGGTACCAAGATCAAATCTTCAGATAAATCAGTAAAATAAGGGTGCAGCGCTAAATAAAAATATGATAAATATATGATAAACGAATAACCAATAAAGGATAACCAGTAGAAATGTATGAGTAAGTCTGCTAGTATAGTTCAAATATTAGATCCAAGGGTAGTGAAATCAGCAGCAGATAGACTTGTGACACCAACCAATAGTTAAAGTGCGCACTCACCGGAAGCGCATAGGTATTGCGCATGTAATATAATAACCACCAAGGTTACTGTGGGTAGGCGGGATAGATAGGTGAACTTTCTTCTATGGTGTAGTCATCAAGCCTTGAGAAATGATAGGAATCTGCTGGATCCAGAGGTCCCCTTAAGGATGGATTAGGTGCTCAGCCCGAGTACAGGGCTCCTTTCCTCTGGTAGTAGGAAATCTCTGGGGGTGACCTGCAAGCAGTAAAGTCCTTTTTTTTTTTTTTTTTTTTTTTTTTTTTTTCCTTTTCTTTTTTCTGAATTGTTTCTTAGGGATGAGGAACACGTGCAGTCTAACAATTTTCTATCCTTTGCCACATCAAATCTTCTACTCTTCTGAAATCAAAGACCCACCTGCAGGCTCCCCCGGCTCCGTCCTATATGTGCCCGCCGCCTCCAGCGCTCCTTCCTCAGGCAATATATCATCTTCTCATGGCCTGTTTTAATCGCTAATACTCCTCACCACCCCACCGCATTGCCACATTGAATGGGTCGCATTGGTCAGGCAGTCCTGACCACCCGAAATGACAGGGGAATCATATTTGTTGTGCCATAATGCAAAGAGCTGTGTACAGCCCCATCTACTGTCTTTGCAGCATAGAGGGGAGCAATTTAGGGAGCATTAACGTCCCCCCCCCCCAACTACAAAATGTATATGAACCCTAAGGCTGGCCATAGGCTGTTTTTAATTTTGGCTATTTCCTTCTAATTTTGGCTGAAAATTAAGCCCTAAGCACTACCCAGCTTGACAAGTCGTCTGACCAGGGGGCGAAATTGTCAGCTGAATATTGTCGTTATCCAATCAGATGCAGTCATTGTTCAGAGGGGTACCTGTTTTGAGGCAACCACAGGTGCCCTGGGTACTGAATACTATAGCTGTCACTGGAGATTGGGATGGGGGGAACAACTTATTTTCAGCCTACAGTCTATATATCTACAGAATTTATTTATTCTTTTTAATACCAGGTTCAAACTTGTGTGTCTGCATTTATATCGGTTTTTCATGCACTCCCATTGAAGTCTGTGGGGCCAAAAATGCACCAAAAGAAGGGCTCACTCCTTTTTCCAAGTTGCATAGAAGCTCATTGCATAGATATGAACGATTGTCATTTCTCTAACATGATGAACCGTTATTGAAATGCTGTATCTTACAAACCTTAAAGCGGAGTTCCACCCAAAATTGTTGATAGTAGAGCTTGTAGCAGGAGATGCAGGCCTAGACGGACTGGCGGAACATCGGGTCAGCAGCAGAAGCTGTGCGGATTGAGGTTAAAGCGGAGTTCCACCCAAAAGGGGAAGTTACGCTTTAAAGATTGGTCCCCCGCTCCCCATTAAGGATTGGCACTTTTGGTGAGTGGGGGAGCGGGTACCCGAATTTGACAGGTACCTGCTCCTACTTCCGCTATGATTGCGTAGGCGATCGGAAGTTGTCCTCCTACCCTCCCTCCCCGAAGTCTTGTGGGACATGTGACAGGTCCTAGAAGACGATGGGCCATTCAGGAAGCGCAGCGCTACTCGCGCATGCACAGTGGGCACCCGGATGTGAAGTCGCAAGCTGTCACAGCCGGGTGCCCACACTGAAGATGCCGGCGCCGGGAACACAGGGCGGCTGCTGAAACCGGCTGCGGCGGGGGAACGTGGGATTGTGGGACTGGCGAGTGGCTGTTTTTTTAAAAGTCAGCATCTACGGTTTTTGTAGCTGCTGACTTTTATTTTTTTACAGAGTGAGTGGAACTCCGCTTTAAGGAAGCACCCCGCATACGCTGCAGGCTTGATGCAGAGAGACACTGCAATGTGCAAGGTTGGTGTAGAGGACAGCCAGGAAAGGCAAGCAGAAGAAAGGTGAGGCTGAATCAAGTACAGGGGCGAGGTCACCAGGGTTGCGGAGATCAGCAGCGAGCAGGTAAAGAAGTACAAAATCATAAGCAGAGACATAATCTGGAACAGAGCCGAGGTCAGGAACGGGTGTCAGGAGAGTAGCAGAACCCAAGCTCGGGTCAGTACTAAGGCTGGCCATATACTATACAATTTACTTACAATTTTCTGTCCAATTTCTGCCCAATTTCCTTTAGATTTACCTTCAACTATGTAGTGCAAGGGCCTGCCTAATTGGATACAACTGAAAGTGTTGTTAGTTTTGACCTCATATTATATGATTTTTGGTAAATCTAAAACAAATTTCTCAAGAAAATTGTATAATGTATGAGCAACCTAAGCCAGGTCAGCAAAAACACTGGATCCATGCAGGACACGGAGCAGCTGAAAGACCTGTCAGCATGTAGGCATGGGTAAATTGGCAACCAATGAACATTGTGGACACACACGTGTGCCTTCCTGTGCACATGCATGCGCCTGGTCACCATTTTACAGGAAATGCCATGTGGATGCCTGCGCACAAGAAATCTCACAGGGATTCCCTGACAGAGATTTAACCTTTTATTTCTCCTGTTTACCATTATAATTGAAAGTAAAAGAATATCCTAAATTTTGGGTTGTCCCCAGAACAATAGAGGGGAAATCTAGATCTAGTGACAACCAGGAATTCCTTCACTTAGGAGGAATTTCTTCTCACTTCCTGTTTTGGCTATGGGATAGCAAGTGAAGGGAAATCTCCAGAAGGCTTGGTTCACATATGTGTGGGTGGTGCCGTTGCGGATCCGCACAAAAATCCGTGCAGCCACACCACCCACACATAAGAATGCGGACCCGCGGGCAGGTGCCATTAATTCTAATGGCACGCCGCCTGTACTGGAAATCGCAGCGGTACTGGGTATCGAGGTTCCCGTGTGGGCTGCGGTTTCCAAAAAAGTGCAGGGACTTCTTCCCTGCTTGTCCCGGGGCACGGGAGTCCATTCAAAAGAATGGGCTCTCGGGCCCGCACAAAACGTGGCCTGTATGAAAGCGAATATGTGAACCAGGGGTTTGGGAACACAGATGGTAAAAATAAACCTGACCGGGGTTGTAAGCCTTGGTTCACATCTATGCCAGTTGGATTTGAGCCATTTTTATGCGTTTTTGCGGTTGTTGTTTTTTTTCCCTTTTTTTTTTTTTTTCCCTTGTTGCTGGGCAGATTTAAAATGCAAAAACATGGCATAAACACACTATATGCTTTTCTGCGGCGTTTCCATTGAAGTTTATAGAACCAAGAATGCAACTTTTTGTTTTCAAAAAAGTCCCTGACCCTTTCCAAAAAACATACCAGTTGAAAGTGCGCAGATGTGAACGTGTCCCATAGGAAATTCATTTTAAGTGGACTGTATTGTGTTGCTGCAAAACGCTGCAGAAAACGCTTAGGTGTGAACCTAGGGTCAGCACCGGTTCACACCATGGCCACATCTGAATGTGTCCCTTTTCGATTCAAACCACATGCAAAATGCATGACTAGTGTAGAAGAGATGTGTTGGCAAATGCTAAAGCACTAAACCAGGGGTGGGCAACTGTGGCCCTCCAGCTGTTTTAGAACTACAAGTCCCATGAGGCATTGCAAAACTGACAGTTACAAGCATGACTCCCAAAGGCAGAGGCCTGATGGGACTTGTAGTTCACCAACAGCTGGAGGGCCACAGTTGCCCACCCCTGCACTAAACCATACTAACCCAACTTTCTCAAACGCCTTCCCCCTACCCCCCCCAAACACTCCCTCCACCAGTAAAGGAGACCACACATCGTTGGAGTAAAAAATGGCCTTCACTGCCTTTTATTAACAATTTCAACGTAAATCACAGAAACATTCCTTAAAACAGAAACGTAAACCTACAAAATAAATTGTTGGTCTAGGAAGGCACCAAAAACAATATTGATCTCCCCCTGCAGAACCTTAACCTCTTCACGCTGGCAGCACACAAATGTGCGGCCTCCAGGGGTCTGGGTTTAGACGCGGAGCGGCCGCACATTTGCTTGCAATTAACAAAAAACATATGTGCTAAGAGCGCGCGCCCTGTCTGGTGCTCACGGAAAGGTCCCGGTCTGATCTTTCGATCAGGACCTTTCCCGATCATGTGACTGGCGTGTCACGGCGGTCACATGATCCCTAAACCCCGCCCTGCCCGTCCCGGCTTCTGAAACTCTTAAAGGGCCGGGAGGCGCTGGCGGGAAGGGCCTAACCTTAATGTTCCTACTAGTCTTCCAGACGCAACCCACCGACTCGGAGACAAAGACACACCTTCTGCAGTGTAGGACCTCCACCTTCCAGTTAAACTTTGGTTAACTGGAATGCAGCCGGGCCCACCATACCACAGATGGGTCCCAACCATACACTTTTTCTTCAAACAATTTGCTGCCTTCCAAGACCAACAACTGCCCCAAAACTAACCCAAACAAGCATGAAAAGACCCCCCAAAAAAACACCCCAAGGGGAGGGCGGGTGGGAAGTTTCCTCTTCAACTGCTATACCCCCCCCAACACTCCCCCAAAATCATCAATGATCCCACCCCGTGCTACTATCACCAATCAGGTAACCTTCCTGTTTTAACCCTTTCCTGTCTTTCTTTCCTCTCTCCAACTAGTCATGTCTACCCTGCGCTATTCTTCTCTTTCATTTCTTTTTGCTATGGGCGCCAATCTACATTTGCGATCTACAGTAGCCATCAAGAGTTATGCAGGCCATAGACGGGTCATTTTTAGCGGCCGAATTTTCGTCCGCACGAAAAATCGGCCGATAATCACGCTGTTAGTGGGGCCAGCCCGTCGGCCGTTTTCGTGGATCTCCTCATTTAATTTTATCGGTCATGCTGGAAAATCCTCAAAAAACTGCCTTTTTCCGTGGACATGGGTGGCAGCATCGGCAATGGGGTCGACCGATTTTTCATTTATCGGCCGAAAATTCGGCCGATAAACGGCCCGTCTATGGCCTACCTTAACAACACCCCATCTGTTTGCAGTGCATGTTACTTAAGATTGTACGCCCCTTGTGGGTTAGGGACTGATGTGAATGTACAATATATATGTAAAGCGCTGCGTAAATTGATGGCGCTATATAAGTACCCGAAATAAATAAATGTTTAAAACGTAGTGAATGCAGCATGTTTGATGTGGTGATTTCTTCCCATTCAAACTGAATGGACTGAAATCGCACTGCACAGACCCGTGTGTCGATCGCGCCGCACAGACCCGTGTGTCGATCGCGCCGCACAGACCCGTGTGTCGATCGCGCCGCACAGACCCGTGTGTCGATCGCGCCGCACAGACCCGTGTGTCGATCGCACAGGAAAGCGCAGCGAATTCCCATGTGATTCTGATGTGGGCATGGTGTGAATCGGCCCTTATTCTATACAAAATGGAAAAAAAAAAGTTTTTTGCCTTTTTTTTAGTTTAACTTGTAAATGTGAGGTTTTCTTTTCTGCAAAGTCTGCAAACATTGAAAATGAAATGTGTGGAATGTTTCTCCCGATATGTGAACCCAATGCCGGAAAATTGCTGTTTCTCTCCACTTTCAGGTCAGATTACGGCACATCGGAGCGCCACCCCTGGCTGTGTTATTGAACCTGTCGGGCTGCACTTCTTGCGGCTCAGGAAAACGATGTAATGTTAGATTTCTCCATGACACGCTGTCTGCGAGTTTCACATGTGATTCAGCTGAATAAAAGGCAAGGCGTTGCTCGAGCCTGCCAAACGCAGACACGTGAACCATTCAGCTGGGTGCCAAGCAACTCTAGCTCACTTAACTAATGGAATCAAAGGTCTGGCCGCGATTACCTTGGAAGCCACGCTGTGACTTTTGTTGTTCTGGGATTTTGCTTTGGCCATTTTGAGAGCGGAGTGCCTTGCTGGGTTTATTGTACATTAACTTTAATCCTGAGCACTATATTACTGTTTAGGCAAACAAATCACTGTAAAATATATGGACCTGTCATAAATTCTACTTTGTCACATTGGTCATTAAAGGAGTTATGGTGTCAAAAATATTTTTTTATGATGAAGCTGAACTCCACGGGGAAGGAGGACTCTGCTGTCGGTCGCCCTCCCCATCACAAGAGGTAGCTGCTCTTTTTACCTAGAGAATGGCAATATCCTCCACTGACTCCACTCTGGGAATGTCTGCAAACATTGCGTGTGTTTCTGCGCACAGACTTGCGTGTGTTTCTGCATCGCACAAATATGCACAGCCCATTTGCAGGCACATGACGGTACCTTTAATTCTTACTGGTAACTCCAGGCACCATGCTAATGCATGCACTTTGGCACACCAAAACGCATGGTAACCAAGTACCATGCCTTTTGGCATAGTGAGCCTTTTAAAAAGGGTCATGCATTATTTTTGTGGAATTTTCACACGTAGGCCAGCCTATTAATGAATAGGCTGCTCTAACCAAGGCATGCCAAAACGCATGCGCTTAGGGCTGTACACATACTGTAACTCTTTGCTTTTTGTCCGTGGCAAAATGAAATCCTCATTGGCTAAAACCGTGTGAAAATGCACTTATGAAAAGCGTACCTTAATGCACAGAGCGCTCTTCTGACGTAAATGCACAGAAGGTGATCCTAAGCTGTTACAATCAGACTGAAGCCCGAATTTAGAGTCTACGCTGTGATATTTGAAGAGCTTTGAAACTAAATGACCCCATAGTACAAGCAGCCAGAGAGGTGAGTGAGGGTTTGATTTAAATGACTACAGTTTAATGTCCATAGTCTGGGCACAGGTGCACTTCAGTAAAATACATACATGGATTGCTTTCTTGCACATTGTGTAGCGATCTCTCTTTTTGTTTTGGAAATTTATGATAAAGTGTTTGTGTATGTGTGTTCTGCTCTGTGTACTTCTATTATTTATTTTGCTATTGTCTAGAACAGGGGTCTCCATACTTTCAAAGCAAAGGGCCAGTTTACGGTTTTTCATATTTAGGAGGGGCTGGTCTGTCAGGGTGAGTAGAAAATGCCTTGGCATCAATGGGAGTAAACAATGTCCTATCATTGGTGGCAGCAGGAGGAATAGTCCCCAATCATTGGTGTCAGTGGGAGGAATAGTGCCCCATCATTGGTGTCAGTGGGAGGAATAGTGCCCCATCATTGGTGTCAGTGGGAGGAATAGTGTCCCATCACTGGTTTTCAGCGGGAGGAATAGTGCCCTATCACTGGTGTCAGCGGGAGGAATAGTGCCCTATCACTGGTGTCAGCGGGAGGAATAGTGCCCCATCACTGGTGTCAGCGGGAGGATTAGTGCCCCATCACTGGTGTCAGCGGGAGGATTAGTGCCCCATCACTGGTGTCAGCGGGAGGAATAGTGCCCCATCACTGGTGTCAGCGGGAGGAATAGTGCCCCATCACTGGTGTCAGCGGGAGGAATAGTGCCCCATCACATGTGTCAGCGGGAGGAATAGTGCCCCATCACATGTGTCAGCGGGAGGAATAGTGCCCCATCACATGTGTCAGCGGGAGGAATAGTGCCCCATCACTGGTGTCAGCGGGAGGAATAGTGCCCCATCACTGGTGCCAGCGAGAGGAACAGTGCCCCATCATTAATGCCAGCGGGAGGAACAGTGTTCCATTATTGAGGTCAGTGGGAGTAATAGTAACCCACGGGCCGGTTATAGTCAAGCAAAGGGCCACATCCAGCCCCCAAGCCACAGTTTGGAGACCACTGTCCTAGAAGATCTAATACCCTGCTACCGCACTGCTCCAACACTCTTCCAGATTACCATCTAATATGGCGTGTGTTGGCATCCAAGGTAATGGGGGAGCAAGATCTAAAATGTGAAGTTCGTCGCAAAATTCTCCAGTGCATTTGGCATCAACATGGAGTGTTTTTGTTATATGAGGTTTCTTCTTTATTCTGGCTAGTATAAAATGCTTCTCCCTTCCAATTACCTCTTCACAGACATGTAACTGTTTTCTTTGCTAGGTGTCAGAATCTGTCACATTGCACCAAAATAGAAATGTGTGCATATTAATGGTTTCACACCTGTGAAATAATCAAAATGGGGGAAGAGGAGACTGACAGCGCTGGGGTTCATGCAGGGAAACGTGTTCAGATCCAAGTCTGTCAAACATCCAAACGAGCCATTACTGTCTCATAGGCCTCGCAATATTCCAGAACAATGTCTCCAACAGAGAGGCCTGCTATCCAGACTAATGAGGCTTGAGTGGCTGTTCATGGGAGCACTCTTCCTAGTTTTTGTATAGTCTATAATTAAATTATTGTTGGATAAATCTGTCACTTCTAGAAATATAGTGAAACGGCTATATATAAAGTGATCCTTTTCTCTGATACTAGCTTTACTTTGTTACTGGGACCTGGTTTTTGGATGAAGCTCTGCTGTCATCATCCAATCAGAGTGCCTCAGTGGCCATTAGAATCTGTGCTCTGGTGACAGAGGGCAAAGCATCAGATTCACCGTTTGACATCCGGAAAATTTTACCCATTTCATGACCAGGCCATTTTTTGCTATTTAGAACTGCATGACTTTAACTGGCAATTGCGCAGTCATGGATAGCTGTACCCAAACAAAATTTTTTTTACACAGAGTTTTTTTTGGTGGTATTTTGATCACCACTGGGTGTTTTTTTTTTTTTTTTTTTTTTGCAATATAAATGGAAAAAGACCACAAATTTTTAAAACAAACGCTATTTTTAACTTTGTTATAAAACCCATCCAATCAAAAAAAAATTAAAAACCTCTCTTCATACATTTAGTCCACACTGTATTCTGCTACATGTCTTTGGTAAAAAAAAAAATAATCCAATAAGTGTATATGAATTGGTTTATTTGAAAGATACAGTGCATCCAGAAAGTATTCCCAGCACTTAACTTTTGCCACATTTTGTTATGTTACAACCTTATTCCAAAATGGATTCAACTAATTTTTTTCCACAACATTCTACAAACAATACCCCATAATGACAATGTGAAAGAAGTTCGTTTTGAAATCTTTGCAATTTATTCAAAATAAAAAAAAAAAAAAAAAAAAAAAAAAACACATGTACATAAGTATTCCCAGCCTTTGCCATGACACTCAAAATTGAGCTCTGGTGCATCCTGTTCCCACTGATCATCCTTGAGATGTTTCCACAACTTGATTGGAGTCCACCTGTGGGAAATTCAGTTGATTGGACATGATTAGGAAAGGCATAAACCTATATAAGGTCCCACAGTTAACAGTGCAGGTCAGAGCACAAACCAAGCCATGAAGTTTAAGGAATTGTCCGCAGACCTTCGAGACAGGATTGTATCAAGGCACAGAAAAATTTCTGCAGCATTGAAGATCCCAATGAGCACAGTGGCCTCCATCATCCGTAAATGGAAGAAGTTTGGAACCACCAGGAATCTTCCTAGAGCGGGCCGCCCGGCCAAAATGAGCGATTGAGGGAGAAACCAGGGAGGTAACCAAGCACCCGATGTTCATTCTGAAAGCGCTCCAGCGTTTCTCTATGGAGAGAGGAGAACCTTCCAGAAGAATAACATCTCTGCAGCACTCCACCAATCAGGCCTGTACGGTAGAGTGGCCAGATGGAAGCCACTCCTCAGTAAAAGGCAAACGGCAGCCCGCCTGGAGTTTGCCAAAAGGCACCTGAGGGACTCTCAGATCATGAAAAACAAAACTCTCTGGTCTGATGAAACCAAGATTGAACTTTTTTTGGCCTGAATGCCAAGTGTCATGTCTGGAGGAAATCAGGTGCCGCTCACCACCTGGCCAATACCATCCCCACAGGGAAGCATGGTGGTGGCAGCATCATGCTCTGGGGAGGTTTTTCAGCGGCAGGAACTGTGAGACTAGTCAGGATCGAAGGAAAGATGAATGTAGCAATATACAGAGACATCCTTGATGAAAGCCTGTTCTAGAGCTCTCTGGACCTTAGACTGTGGCGACGGTTCATCTTTCAACAGGACAACAACCCTAAGCACACAGCCCATATAACAAAGGAGTGGCTACGGGCCAACTCTGTGAATGTCCTGGAGAGGCCCAGCCAGAGCCCAGACTTGAACCCGATTGAACATCTGTGGAGAGATCTGAAAATGGCAGTATACCGATACTCCCCATCCAACCTGATGGAGCTTGAGAGGTACTGCAAAGAAGAATGGGAGAAATTGCCCAAAAATAGGTGTGCCAAGCTTGTAGCATCATACTTAAAACGACTCGAGGCTGTAATTGGTGCTAAAGGGGCTTTAGCAAAGTATTGAGCATAGGCTGTGAATACTTATGTTGTGTGGTTTTTTTTTTTTTTTTTTTTTTTTTTTTTGATAGTTTTCTTAGGTTTCATAAATTGCAAAGATTTCAAAACAAACTTTTCATGTTGTCATTATGGGGTATTGTTTGTAGAATGTTGAAGAAAAAAATAAATTTATTCCATTTTGGAAAAAGGCTGTAACATAAAAAAATGTGGCAAAAGTTAAGCGCTGTGAATACTTTCTGGATGCACTGTATATAGCCTCTAAAAAAAAGCTATGGTCTGTATATATGCTGGAACATTTAATTTTTTTTTTTTTTTACGCTAGTAATGGCGGTGGTCAGTGACTTATAGTGGGCCTGTGATAGTGTGGCGGACAATCTGACACTGGGGGGGAACTGATTGACACTGACATCTCCAGTGATTAGTGCTACTAATATACATTGTCGTTGTACTAATGACACTGGCTGGGGAGAGGTTAACATTTAGGGGCAATCAAAAGGCTAAGTGTGTACCCACAATGTGTAATATGTGCTGTTTTTACTAAACAATATGCCAGTTTTTAGTTCCTGCTTTGCAGGGAAAAAAAATCCCAACATTTTATTCCCACCTTGTTGCCAACTTCTTTCATTGGAATTCTGAAGGTGAGCAGATGGAGACCAAAGGTCTGGCACGGTGAGATTTATACTCCACCTGGAGAATGTGATATACGGGTTGTAGCACTCTATCTTGACTTGTGGCTGTCTGTAGAGAGCACCGTGTTTTTATCAACACAGGGCTCTCTTTTATTGTCATTTGCTCAGCTGATCAGTAATTTTGCTCATCATTTGCTCAGCCAATGATTTATGGTCGGGACCTGCTTATTGGCTTGGGCTGTAATGAATGACAACACACCTGGGGTGGCAGGTGCATTCACGCGTCCCCTACCCGAAAATACCAAATCACGTAAATGTACTTGATTTGGCGCAGCAGGGCCGCTCTGCTGCAGTATAAGTGCGATGGGCGGTCCTGAAGCAGTTAATGCAGATGTCCACAGACACAACTTACTTTCTCTTCTCTCATCCCCACCCCCCAATCTTTTTGAGCCATGAGGAGTGAAAGCAGAAATTCCCTTGTGATAGCTCTGACTAGCCCAGCACTGTCAAAGGCTCCTCCATACTTGGATGTACTAAGTGTGTCCTTCATTCTCCAAAAGGGGCACTTAAAGGTGAAGCACACATTTTTACATAGTCTGGCTGAAGAAAGACAAAAGTCGATTTCAACCACAATTAAATATTTCAAAAAGTTATAATCCTACACCCACAGTTGTTTCAGAGGCAAAAAACCCAGCAAGCATGATCCAATTTGCTCCTGCAGAGAAAAAAAATTCCTTCCTGATCCCCCGAGAGGCAATCGGATATTCCCTGGGTCAACTTTACCTATAAATGTTAGTATCCAGTTATATTCTTTGTATCTAAGAAAGAATCCAGGACTTTTTTAAAGCAATCCACTGAGCTGGCCAGAACCAACTCTTGAGGGAGTCTATTCCACATTTTCACAGCTCTCACTATGAAGAAACCCCTCCATAATTGGAGATTAAATCTCTTCTCCTCCAGATGTAAAGAGTGCCCCCTTGTCCTCTGTGAGGACCTCAGGGTGAATAGCTCTACACCAAGTTCACTATATGAACCACTGATGTATTTATACATGTTGATCATATCCCCCTTAATCTCCTCTTTTCAAGAGAGAATAAATTCAGTTCCTCTAATCTTTCCTCATAGCTGATCTCCTCCATGCCTCTTATCAGTTTGGTTGCCCTTCTCTGCACTTTCTCCAGTTCCCCAATGTTTTTTGTGAATTGGTGCCCAATTTTACTTTAACAACTTGCCTACCGGGCACTTTTACCCCATTCCTGTCTAGGACGATTTTCAGTTTTCAGCAATGTTGCACTTTGACAATTGCAAGGTCATGCAACACTGTACCCATACGAATTTTTTAGAATTTTTTTCACACAAATAGTTTTCTTTTGGGTATTTGATTATCACTTTTTTTTTTTTTTTTTTTTTTTTCTCTAAAAGAAAAAAGACCAAAAATTTTTAAGAATTTTTTTTATTTTTCTTAGTTTCTATTATAACACTTTGCAAAGAGGTAATTTTTCTCCTTCGCTGATGAGGCTGCACTGATAGGTGGCACTGGTAGGTGACATTGACTTGCACTGCTGGGGCTGCACTGATCATCACAGAACTGATAATCTGTGTCCTGATTGTCAGTATAGATGTCGTGATCAACTGTGATTGGACACAGCTGATCATGTGGTAAAGGGCCACTGTGATGGGCTTTTTAACGTGATTTGTGATCAGCTATGTCTGAAGTACACAGCAGTCACAGAGAGGGTCGGGTGCACGCCGCAGCGGGAGGCTTGGAGGATGTCAATAGATGCCCTCCTAGAACTGGACAACCACACTGTAGCCGTCATTCAATTATAGCACAGTAAGCAAGTGGTTAAAACTGAATTTCATGTATGGTTTTTTTTTTTTTTTTTTTTTTTTGCATCATTCTAGTGATCCAGCTTGAACTAATCCTCGTGCAATACCTTGTTGATCCCTGTGAAAGCTGGAAATCACTGTGATAGGCATCATAGTTATAGTTGGTCTGGCTGAAAAAAGACAAAATTCCATCCAGTTCAACCATATAAAAAAAAAAAAACGTTATCCTATACCCACAGTTGATCCAGAGGAAGGCAAAAAACCCAGCAAAGCATGATCCAATTTGCTCCAGCTGGGAAACAAATTCCTTCCTGATCCCCCGAGAGGCAATCTGATATTCCCTGGATCAACTTTACCTATAAATGTTAGTATCCAGTTTTATTCTGTGTATCTAAGAAAGAATCCAGGACTTTTTTGAAGCAATCCACTGAGCTGGCCAGAACCAACTCTTGAGGGAATCTATTCCACATTTTCACAGCTCTTACTGTGAAGAAACCTTTCCGTGTTTGGAGATTAAATATCTTTTCCTCCAGACATAAAGAGCGCCCCCTTGTCCTCTGTGATGACCTCAGGGTGAATAACTCTACACCGAGTTCACTATATGAACCACTGATGTATTTATCCATGTTGATCATATCCCCCCTTAATCTCCTCTTCTCAAAAGAGAATAAATTCAGTTCCTCTAATCTTTCCTCATAGCTGATCACAGTGATTGCTGCTAGCTTCTGGGTCTGGTGCCCAGTTGCCCACTCAGCACGGGAGCCACTCAGAACACTTTTTGCATTATCTCAGTGACTGCAAGGTGTTCTTTGATTGGACTAGGTGGAGAGGTGAGGCAGTTGATGCCACAATCTCCACCTTGTCTAATCAGAGAACACTTTGCATTCACTGAAAAAAACAATGCAAAGTGTTTTCTGAATGGCGCCCATGCCAAGCAAATGTTCACTATGCAGCAGGGTAGACGTTTGGCGTGGGATCCGAAAGCTAGCTTTCATGGGGATCAGCCAGATATGGCACATGCATACTGAGATAGTCCAAACTAGCTCGTATCTGCATTACGTCCTGTCTGACTGGAGTGTTCCATTTTTATAGTGATTTCGTTATTTTGAAAATAAACACGTCTGCCACTTGTACTGGCACACCTAGTCACATTGGTTGTCCTAAAAGACGTGGAAGTTAGAGAAAGGTCTGTCATTAGAATTTGTACTTGGCCACGGCTTGCTCCTGTAGAGGCTGCATCAGTTAATGAATAGCTTGTGAAGAGGATGACAGCAGCCCGAGTGTTCTACTCAGGAACCTTGGGATAAAAATGACTCTTCATGAATCATTGATGATGATATTGTAGACCTTCCAAGGAGACAGGATATCGGTCTGCTTTTACACTGGGAAGGGTTGAACCACAGAGCCGTTATGGTGAAATTAGTGGCCGCATTCTGCACAGACTCTGCCATCAGGGCAAGTTCTGGAGAAGAAGACGGTATATCTTCTAAGCCCGCTTACAGTATTTTCAACAGCGAGGTTACTGCACTGCTTATGTATTCTCAGATCTCCCAACTGCCACTCATTTGGAGGGACTTTTCCTTTTGGAACTAAATCCTGCTATCTCTTCTGTCTTCACTCATCCTCTGTTTTGGTCCAATGTATAACCCACTATAAAAATGTATTATTCCAGTACAAGGAAAAGGGAGTGGTAGAAAAAAATAAAATGTTATTAAACCCAAAAGCAAATTTTTTAATTTTCAGCAAAAAAAAAACAAGCTCTCCAGCAGAATGTATTAATTCGAGATGAGACAAACCATTTAACGCTAGCTGGGATGCTTATAATGATCAGCTTCTTTTAATTGATGTAAAATCGTTATCCCAAAAAGGAACTAAACTTGCTGTAACTGCCTATAATGTATTAGCTGGTGTTTTCCTTCATTTTGTTAGTGTATTTAAATCTGATAGCACATCTAACACTCCCCTCCCTCCAGACTGGCAATGCTGCTGTCAAAAGGTGCCCCCTGTGCTCCTTCATCCAGAGTGGGGGCACTCTAATACAGGAAGTGTGGCAAGATCCACAGGTGAAAACCGAGGCGGGAAAAAGCTTTAAAAAAAAAAACAAAAACGAATGCAGCCACCAAATTTAATGATTGGTAATCTGCAATATATTACATTATTGGTTTTGGGTTTAGTACCTCTTTAAACAAAATGTAAGATTGGTGGGTGGGGGAGAGGAGACCTTGAGGTTTGTGGCCAGATCAGATTTTCAGTTGTGGTTTGTCAGTATACCCAGTACTATGTATTGCTGTGCACTTCACAGAGGTGGGGAATTGAGGTGGAACAATTGCAAGATTTGCTGTTAAAGGCACAGAGGATTGTAATACATGGTGTGGTGGACACATTGCATATGTTGGACTTTATTCATTTATGGACTTGAATTTATTAAGGAATTGGCGATGGTTCCAGTTTTGATGGTGTTAGCGCATTACAGATCTTCTTTTACCTATATACCAACTTAATTGCCTCCGAGCTCAAAGAGGAGCCAGGGAAACCTTCTGGTGTGGAGGAATGAAGGTTGTTATAGCCACAAAGGGGCTTCATACTCTGAATTAATGCCCATGGTGTTTAAAGGTGGTGTCCAACAAGAATATAGATGTAATGGTCAGGTTTCCATAAACATTTTGCTGTATGCAACTGTAGTGTATCTGCTGATTGTTCTTTATAATGTCCTTTTCAGACTGCACTTTGTATGCACAGTCCATTTTGCAGCGTCTTCTGTTTCACTGCTCCTATTTTTGCCAGACTATGACAAGGCTGAGTAGTTGGGAGTGATTAGGGAGCAGCTATAGGTCAGCATACTAATGTCTATTGTCTGACCACTGATCTGTCTTTTGCCGGTGATGGCATTCCACATTGTCTTTTTTCGGCTTGTACTTTTCTGTTGTATCTATCATTTTGTTACAGTAGTTTCCTTGGCTGCATCGTGTCTCCTATAACGGGTATCTTTAATGTCCACAACAGCCAAACACAGTGATACTTTCACAGTGGAGGCTTGAGTCTAGATTATTATTATTATTACTAAATCGAGTTTATATAGCGCCAAAGGATTTGCTCAACGCTGTACAATAGAGGGGGGGACAATACATACTACAAACAGCACACGAGGGGTTAGAGGGTCCTACTTTCGAGCTTACAATCTAGAAGGGAGGGGGTAGTGGTACAGGAGGAAATGGCTGTGGGGGATGGAGTGGTAGGAGGAATGAAGGAGAACGGCTGTTAGGTGAGGGTGGGGTAGGCTTCCCTGTAGAGGTGGGTTTTCAGGGAGCTCCTGAAGGTGAGGAGGGAAGGCGACAGTCTGATGGATTGGGGTAGTGAGTTCCAGAGGATGGGGGAGGACCTGGAGAAGTCTTGCAGTCGTGCGTGGGAGGAGGAGACCAGGGAGCAAGATAGAAGGAGGTCCTGTGAAGAGCGAAGGGTACGGGTAGGGTGGTACCTGGGAATCAGGTTGGTGAGGTAGTTAGGGGCAGTGTTGTGAATGGCTTTGTAGGTCAGAGTGAGTCCAGAGTGATTCTGTGGGACACTCCAGGCAGATGTGATGTAACCTAAATGAGGTCACTGGAAAGTCATCTTCTATGCTGGAGACATTGTCAAACTGGATGCATACGTTTTCTTTGTTTTTCTTGTCCTATAATAAAAGTTCTGGTTCTGTTACAGAGTTTGCTTGTTGCTGAACAAACCCCTTGATGCTCCAGATCCAAAGCAAAGGCTGCCTTCAGCCCCAGCAGAAGCTGTACAGTATGAAGGATGAGCCGGGAGCACTTCTGACTCATTCTTTTTAATGAAAAGGTGTTTTCAAAACACAAACTGATAAGGCTTGTTACTTGGCTTTAGATCTTATGGGCACTTTCGTCTTAACCGTGAACTCCATCTTTATAAAAACGTGACCTCAAACCCCATAAAAGTGCTTGGTAAACCAAAGTGTAATCTACTTAATGTAACATGCTGTCAAGAAATGAGCAGAAGTCAAGTAAGTATATACTGTGGGGAGGGTTCAGCTTCAAACGGTGAGCAAATCAAAAGCAGTCCAAATGTTGGTTTCAGGGTATTTTTTGTTATCTGTCTAGAAAATTCACTACAGCAAGTTTCTAGGCACGCAGGTGAAATGTCTTAATACAAGGGTACAACCAGCCCTGAAGCCTCCAAGTGCGCTCACACTCTGCATTGAGTTAGCAGACTCCGAGTCTGGAACCTGTGGCTGCCTCCGGATGAAACAACTGGACCAGTGTAGTGTGGAGGCCAGGGACCTCACTGCTTCCTTGACTAGACCTCAGAGAGCTCCTGCTCCAAGGAATCCATACTGCAAGGCTATCCTGGATCAGAAGGTTGAACAAGTGAGGGTATTAGTGGCTTGAAAGTTGGCTGTCCAGTTTCCCTCCTCCTCGATTCTGTCTGCACCTTAAACTGCCATTAAATCCTCATTAAAAACTATCGATAAATGCTGTATTAAATTCTGCCCATACTCATTCAGTCACTATGGGATTCATTTTCTGTATTCTGCAAAAGACCTGGTTGATCCTGTTCTGTATTTTAACCTTCTGTCCATGTCCCAACTGCAGTTGGGGGTTTTGTTTAGTTTATTTTGAACATGTGAAAATAATAAACACAAAAAATGTAAGCAGTAATCATACAGTAGTACACAGTCATAAAACTAGGTACAAAAACACATTTGAACAGCCCTTTGAGTCACACATGTGGGCATATACACAGCAGTTAATGACAGCCCACTCGCACCCTCCTCCTCCATGCCCACTAACTAGCTAAATACAATTGAGGTGGGATATTACATCTTGATTGATGGATGCTTCACCTCCTTGTTTTTCTAAGACACGGGCTGGAGGGACATGACACTGCCTGTGACTGGCAAAAATCCGCCCACATTATGTTATTGCCAAACAATAATTAAGATTCGAATTCCAATATATGATTGTATGATGATTTTAAATAGTTTATTGATGGGCTGCTTTTTTCCCCTCAAACATATGACTAGCAACGGAGAACTAGAAGCTTCTCCTGCCACTGTTTCCCTGCAGACAGGCTAGGAAAGAGCTGGGTCATGTGACAGCTGTATATCGATTAGGAAAAAAAGGTATTTGGATTTTTTTGTTTTTGTTTTAATTAAAATAATTGCAGTGCCATGATCCACATACAGAAAAAGAAGGAATAATATAAATTAAACAGTGTGTGTTTAGTATGACTTTAAAATTATACTGTTGGCACATCTACTTATATAATGGAATCCTGCAGCAGATGGTATGCATGTCAGTTGATTATCAAAGCTACACTCGATGCAAGCATCTAAAATTCATAGTCTAAATACTTCCTGTGGATCCATGCTGTCTTTTGTACCAAAGTAAGCTTTGTAATTTTATTTCAGCCAGTTTTGTGTTCCGGGCAGCCCTGGCAGACAACATTGCTAGAGCAGTGACCTCACTGTTCTTCAATTGCCTTTCCCGGTGTGAGCTCTGTATTGTGGAGGTAATACTCTTTAAATGCAGATATAGGCACTTCAACTGGATGTATGATTACAACAAGGTAAAAACCTGGGACTTTCTAGGTTGGCACCCAGGGACATACTTTCAAAACAAAGGTATACACATATTTTCAAATTTAATATTAATCACATCATACAAAATTTAAAAGACTCATATATAATACTGCACACAGCATTTTTTTTTTCATTGACCAGCTACAAAGACCATATGTTATATCGAGTGTTTAATTTTACAGATATCAGTTTGCAGTGAACGCATTTCGTAGACATTTCCACTTTATCAGGACTAGCAGTGAAAGGGTTACAAGATAGCCATGCAATTCAATTGATCTGAATATAGTGGTCACTGTTGGCTTAAGGCATCAAGGGGTACATCAATCTAAAGAAGGGTTTCTCAACCAGGGTTTGTCCAGCAATGGGCAATTTCTGCCTCTCAGGTAAGTTCCCGCTAACACCATTGATCTCTTTAGCTATCTGTAAGGGGATAATTCTTCCCAATGAGCACAAGTGTGACGAACATTCTTCCCACTGACCGTCACACTAATGTATCATATGTTCTGGAGAGAGTATTTTTTAGCAGGGGTTCCCTGATACCGGAACGTTATTGCAAGAGTTCCTCTGTGTCAAAAAGGTTGAGAAAGGTTGATCTAAAGCTATACTCCTCTCTATAAGGGTTTAGCTACTGGGTACTCCTATGTGGAACTTAGCCCCCGGTCACATCAAAGCCAATTTTGAAATTGTGCGACGTACAGTGAAGTCGCACGATTTCAAAATCGGGTGACCTGCCCATTTCAGTTGAGATTGACACAAATGTCTATGCAAATCGCTCCAAAAGTAGTGCATGCAATCGGTGCGGTTCTGACCCAAGTCGGAACCGCACGAATATGACTGCTCTAATAGCGGACAATAGGGTGCAACTTGACATACGATTTGCAAATCACACCCAATGTGACCGGGGTGTAAGAGGCAGAGAGGTCCAGGAGCCAATGTTGTCCTGTAATGAGGTGAACTGAATTAAATGTTGATCTTTAATATCTGCCCAGAATTGGATGTTAAGAGGGAGAGGGTATTTACAGGGGTATTACCCCTTTGAAGCTTAAAGCGGAGCACCACCCAAAAGGGGATATTCCGCTTTTAAGGACTGCTCCCCCGCTCCCCATTAAGGATTGGCATCTCTGGGGAGCAAGGGGGGGGGGGAGCATGTACCTGAATTTGACAGGTACCCGCTCCCACTTCCGGTCCGATCGCCTAGGCAATCGGAAGCGGAAGGTGTTCTCCCTCCCTTCTTGTAGTCTTTTGGGACACGTGACCGGTCCCAGAAGACTACAGGACCATTCATGAATCGCAGCGCTACTCGCGCATGCGCAGTGGGTACCTGGCTGTGAAGCCGCAAGCTGTCACAGCCGGGTGCTCACACTGAACATGCCGACCTCCTGGAATACAGGACTGCCGGTGAAACGAGCTGCGGGGGACACACCACGGGACCGAGGGACAGGTAAGTGGCTGTTTTTTAAAAGTCAGCAGCTACAGTTTTTGTAGCTGCTGACTTTTTTATTTTTTGACAGGGTGAGTGGAACTCCGCTTTAAGAGCAAAGGTAAAATAGAACACCCCTTTGAAGCTGAACTCTAGATAGACTGCTAAACATCTGCTGAAGAAATTGCAATTCAATTCAGCCTCTTTCTTGATTGATACACATCTGCCGGACAGCATAGCCAGGAGAGTGACACCACTTTTTTTGTAAGAGTTAAGAAAAATTTTGTAGTATCCAATACTCCTAAAATAAAGGCGATGCAACAAAGATTAACAATCCATTCTGCAAAGTTTGTTTTTTTCCAAACCCATGAATGGGCACAGTGACAGTGTAATCAGCTGTAAATCCGAAGACAAGGTTCACATTTCATTTTTGGATAATGTTTTTCCTACTGGAGGCCACAGAGTTCTTCGGCTTACTGAAGTGTTTCTTTTCATAGTTATGCATTGATGAGGTGTTCTGCTGTCGCATCACAATTTGTTTGTGATGAGCACAGTTCTATTTGGCTGCAGAGCCCTGAAGGATACCTGCAACCAGCCTGCCTCTATTATTAAAGGATATTTCCGCAAAGGTGAACCTGTTGTTCTGACCGCTTGCTTACTGCGCTATAGCCGAAAGATGGCTACAGCAGGTCATCCAGATCTAGGAGGGTGTCCATGAACGTCCTCCCAGAACCCCACACCCTGCATCGGGCATACTCTGTGATGGCTGTGTGAGGGTAAAGGGCCATTCACAGTGTCCCTTTACATATGACATTGGACAGAGCTGATCACATGGTAAACAGTCTTGCTGGTTATTGGCAGTCCTTTCCTCACGCTGTGCCTGTGTGAGGAAAAGCGAGCCAATAACCGGCAAGGTTGTCAGTACATTCTTTATGCTGATAATCAGGGCACTGATCATCAGGGCCTCCTCATCAGTGCCCATCAGTGCAGCTTATCAGTGCCCATCAGCGCACATCGATGGAGAAGAAAAATTACTTGCTTGCAAAATTTTATAACCAAAATTAACTAGTTGCCGACCGCAGATAGCCGAATGACGGCTTCACTGCGGCCGGCCAGTTCTGGGTGGACGTCATATGACGTCCCCCCAGAACGCGCTCTCCTGCACGCCCAAGGGGGCGCGCACCCGGCGATCTCCGTGATCGCTGTGTCCTACGGACACAGCTGATCACGAGATGTGGTAAAAGGCCGATCCCAGCGGCCTTTTACCACGTGATCAGCGGTGTCCAATGACATGCTGATCACAGGGAAATGCAAGTGCCGGTTCTCGGCTGCACTTTCCTCACGCTGTCAGATCGTGAGGAAAGTACTGCCGAGAACTGGCAGTTGTCAGAGCGAGGATCGGCACCGATCATCAGGGCCACTGATGATCAGTGCCCTGATGATCGGTGCCCAGCAGTGCCACCCACAAGTTCCGCCCACCTGTGCCCAGCAGTGCGCCCACTAGCTCCGCCCAGCAGTGCTTCCACCTGTGCCCAGCAGTGCACCCACCTGTGCCACTCTGCAGTGCCAACTACCTGTGCCCAGCAGTGCCAACTACCTGTGCCCAGCAGTGCCACCCACCTGTGCCCACCAGTGCCACCCACCTGTGCCCACCCACCAGTGCTGCCCACCAGTGCCACCCACCAGTGCAGCCCAGCAGTGCTGCCAGTCAGTGCCACCAGTCAGTGCCCAGCGGTTGTGCCAGTCAGTGCCGCCAGTCAGTGCCCAGCAGTGATGCCAGTCAGTGCCATCTATCAGTACCCATCATCAGTGTCACCTATCAGTGCCGCCTATCAGTGCTGCATATTAGTGCCGCCTATCAGTGCCGCCTATCCGTGCCACCTCATTAGTACTGCCTATCAGTGCCCTTTAGTGCTGCCTATCAGTGCCCATCAGTGCCGCCTATCAGTGCCCATCAGTGCTGCCTCATCAACGCACATCAGTGAAGGAGAAAAAATACCTGTTTGAAAAATTTTATAATAGAAACAAAGAAACTTTTTTTTTTTTTTTCAAATTTTTTGCACTTTTTTAATTTATAGCGCAAAAAGTAAAGCGCCCAGTGGCGATTAAATACCACCAAAAGAAAGCTCTATTTGTGAGAAAAAAATGATCAAAATTTCATATGGGTACAATGTTGCATGACCGCGCAATTGTCAATCAAAGTGCGGCAGCGCTGAAAGCTGAAAATTGGCCTGGTAAGGAAGGGGGTATAAGTGCCTGGTAGGCAAGTGGTTAAGAAAAATTTTTTTTTTTGGTAATTTTTTTGGTCTTTTTTCGTTTGTTTAGTAAAAAATTTACAAAAAAGACAGTGTTGATTAAATACCACCAAAAGAAAGCTCTATCTGTCTAAAAAAAAAAAAAAAAAAAAAAAAAAAAAAAAATTGATAAAAAAAAATCTCATATGGGTACAGTGTTGCATGACCGCGCAATTTGTCATGCAAAGTGTGACAGCGCTAAAAGCTGAAAATTTGCCTGGGCAGGGAGGGGGTGAAAGTGCCTGCTATTGAAGTGGTTAAATTTGATTCTCAGTCACACAAGCGTGGAATCATGGTCCATTGATGGGTTGTATGTTTAAGTAGCTTTAGGTGCTGTGTGCAGGTAGCCCATTCAAGTCTACGGGGACACAGTGGCTGTCAGACACAGCCGCTTTTCTCAGTTTGCCAGGGGCGCGGGTGTGTGGCCTGGAACGCAGTTAGTGTATTATTATTATTATACAGGATTTATATAGCGCCAACAGTTTGCGCAGCGCTTTACAATATAAGGGAGACAATACAATTACAATACATTTCAGTACAGAAGGAATAGGAGGGCCCGGCTCGTGGAGCTTACAATCTAAAGGAAGGGGGAGGTGATACAAAAGGTGATAGCTGTGGGGGATGATCTGGTGGAGGTGATTCAAGTACAGTTCTTAGGTGGAGGTGGGGTAGGCTTCCCTGAAGAAGTGAGTTTTCAAAGATCGCCTAAAGGCAGACAGGGTGGGGGCTGAGCGGACATGCTGTGGTAGTGAGTTCCAGAGAATGGGAGAGGCTCTGGAGAAGTCCTGGAGGCGAGTGTGGGAGGAGGTGATGAGGGAGCTAGAGAGGAGGATATCATGGGAGGAGCGGAGTGGGCGATTTGGGCGGTATCTGTTGATGAGGTTGGTGATGTAGCTAAGGGCAGTGCTGTGGATGGCTTTGTAAGCTGTGGTTAGTATTTTGAATTTTATACGTTGGGTTAGTGGAAGCCAGTGAAGGGATTGGCAGAGAGGGGCAGCAGTCGTTGATCGGTTGATAAGGTGTATGAGTCTAGCAGCAGCATTCATAATAGACTGAAGGGGGGATAGCCTGTGTAATGGTAGACCAGTGAGCAGGGAGTTGCAGTAATTAAGGCGGGATATAACCAAGGCGTGGATGAGTTGTTTTGTGGTGTCATTGGGGCTGCTCCCCTACATGGCTTTCCAACTGGGAAAAGTGTCTGTGGCTGTGCCAGTGCAGCCACTCCATCCCCATAGACTTGAATAGGCTGCTTGCATGCAGAACCTGGTGTCTACAGTCTCTTAAACACATGGCCCATTCACAGGCTAGGGGTCTCCACACCTGAATAAGGCCTTAAAAGAAACCTGTACTAAGAAATATGCAACACCAGTTACATGGCTGCCATGCTGATCTGCATACTTCTTTTGGGTCAGTATTGAAGCCATAGGTAGGATTTTTAGAAGGCAATTTTGGAAATAGCAAGCCTCTATGTTCTCATAAAAAAATCAATTTAAAGTGAGTGTCTGTTAAATAGAAGCAAATGGTATTCATGAAAAAAAAATCATTAAATGAATTTTTTATCACTGTAAATGCAAGGACCTGAATTTGACTCCATGTGGGCTTCCAGTAATTTTCTGCACATCCTCACTGTGCTTGTGAGAGAAAAGGCCAGCAGTGAAAACTAATTGGGGCTCTATTGCTTTTCATAGTGCTGTCACTGTACTACAGAGAAAGGAGGGAGCAAAACATGAGGCCAGTCAGCATCTTCCTTTCACACTTGAAACAAGCTGACAGGAGGAGAGGCCTAGAAAGTATAATTAGACGGTTCCTTCACTGTCCAGTCACAGCATGGAGACAGGGAAACAACCAAGATGTGTTGCTCAACTGCAGGGTGGAATAGTTAGGTTGATGCACTAATCTCCTGACCACTGTCTCTGGTAATGAAATGCGTTAGACAGGGCGGTGATGTTATCATGACTGCTGGAGTTTCTTGTTTGTCTCTGTACCCACATTGTATGTGCATGGCTGCTATTTCAAGTGGTTGTAAACCCTTACATATACCCAGTGAAGTGACTGGCCTCAGGTTACATAGTTAGTCTGGCTGAAAAAAGACAAAAGTCCATCCAGTTCAACCATAAAAAAAAACAAGCTATAATCCTACACCCACAGTTGATCCAGAGGAAGACAAAAAAAAACCAGCAAAGCATGATCCAATTTGCTCCTGCAGGGAAAAAATGCCTTTCTGATCCCCCAAGAGGCAATCGGATATTCCCTGGATCAACTTTACTTATAAATGTTAGTATCCAGTTATATCCTGTGTATCCAAGAAAGAATCCAGGACTTTTTTAAAGCAATCCACTGAGCTGGCCAGAACCAACTCTTGAGGGAGTCTATTCCACATTTTTACAGCTCTTACGTATTTGGAGATTAAATATCTTTTCCTCCAGACGTAAAGAATGCCCCCTTGTCCTCTGTGATGACCTCAGGGTGAATAGCTCTACACAGAGTTCACTATATGAACCACTGATGTATTTATACATGTTGATCATATCCCCCCTTAATCTCCTCTTCTCAAGAGAGAATAAATTCAGTTCCTCTGATCTTTCCTCATAGCTTAGCTCCTCCATGCCTCTTATCAGTTTGGTTGCCCTTCTCTGGACTTTCTCCATTTCCCAAATGTTCTTTTTGTGCATTTGGTACCCAAAACTGAACTGCATATTCCAGATGAGGTCTTACTAATGATTTGTACAGGGGTAATATGATATCTCTCTCTCTGGAGTCTATACCTCTTAATACAAGAGAGGATTTTGCTCGCTTTAGAAGCCGCAGCTTGGCATTGCATGCCATTATTAAGCTTGTGATCTACGAGAACTCCCAGATCCTTCTCCACCATTGATTCACCTAGTTGTACCCCCCCTAGTATGTATGATGTATGCATATTCTTAGCCCCCAAGTGCATAACCTTACATTCATCAACATTAAACCTCATTTGCCACATAGTTGCCCAATTAAACAGTGCATTGAGGTCGGCTTGTAAATTGGAGACATCCTGTAAGGACGTTATTCCACTGCATAGCTTGGTGTCATCTGCAAAGACTGAAATGGGATTTATGATCCCAGACCCTATATCATTTATAAATATATTAAAAATTAAGGGTCCCAACACTGAACCTTGGGGTACACCACTGACAACCCCAGACCATTCAGAGTATGAATCATTAACCACTACTCTCTGAATACAATCTTTTAGCCAGTTTTCTACCCATTTACATACGGATTATTCTAAGCCAGTAGACTTTACCTTACACATTAGCCGTGTGTGGGGAACTGTGTCAAACGCTTTTGCAAAATCCAAGTATACCACATCTACTGTCACCCCTCTGTCCAAGTATACCACGTCCACTGGCACCCCTCTGTCCAAGTATATCATGTTCACTGCCACCCCTCTGTCCAAGTATACCACGTCCACCACCACCCCACTGTCCAAGGTTTTGCTCACGTCCTCATAAAAAGAAATCAGATTTGTTTGACAACTTCTGTCTTTCATGAATCCATGCTGTCTGTTGCTTAAAATGTTTTTTTCCAGCAAGAACTCATCTATGTGGTCTTTTATTAAATCTCCAATATCTTCCCAACTATAGAAGTTAATCAGGTCCATAGTTACTTTGTAAAAATTTTGACCCCTTTTTAAATATTGGCACCACATTGGCCTTACACCAATCCATTGGTACCATGCCAGTCATTAAAGAGTCCCTAAAAATTTGAAACAATGGCTTTGAAATGACAGAGCTCAATTCAGGTGATATCAGGTGATACAGAGATTAAATATATCCTCCTACATAAGTTGTACCTGTCTATCTGCAGCCCTCTCCTCTCGTCATCTGTTTATTGTGCTGAATTCTAAAGCTTGTATGAGAGTTCTGAAAAAAGGGGGTGGAGAGCTGAAGTTAAAATCTGCAGAACTTAGTGAGGGGAGCTCTGAGAGCTGATTGGAGAGAAGAAATACCCCCCCCCCCACACACACACACACACACACAACACACAGGAACAGAGCGGAAGTTGTTGATTTGCTGGAGGTCCCTCCAATGTCACCTTTTTTTTTTCCTCTTGGTGTCAGGAAAACTTGTCAGAAGTGATAAATGATGATAGCAGAGGAATGAAGCTGCAGACAAAAGTGACACTTGGTCCTTTCAATTGAGACACGTACGCACTATAAAGACATATGCTTTGTTCATATTTTATGTCTGAGGGTTACAACCATATTATTAAGGTGATTTGTATGCCAGTTTTACGCTATGTAGGCTTCTGCTCCTCTTTTAATACTTTTGAGTCCCGTTGTGGTGAGCTGGTGGCCCTCTGTGTGGATTGATCCCCTAGGGAATATTGTGTATCGAGGGGATGGCTGCCCTTCCAGTGATCTACTATGCAAGCTCTTTATGATCTCTGATTAAACTAGAGATCATGGAGGTCTGTGTAACTTGTGGTGGAGGATACCTGGTGAGAACACTTACCTGCTGATTTACTTCACAACTTTGTAGGATTTGCATGAACATTTTTAGTTCACAAAATTGTTTAATATACAGAGCACAATCTTTATTATCGCTGACATGAGCATGTTTTATGACACTTGTTGCTTGCTGATTTGATGCATTTTAGTAATATATTTTTATCATTATTTATGGATTTTAAAGAAGCGCACCTACATTCATATTCAGAAAAGTTGGGTCACCAGGCTGGCTATTTTGGCAGAACTGTGTAAATACAAAACCTTTTCCAGACCAAACTGTTTCCATATATTCATTTCAATGGTGCATTTATCTGTGCACCTTGAATTTAGTCAACCAGACTGAGCATTGAGCGGTCTCCACAATTTCTGATGGGATTGGAGTACCCACTTTGCAGTTATGGACAATAGCTAATGGTGTCTATGTGCTCGATCTTGGACATTCAGTGAAGTGAAGTTCTATATCAAGGCCAACGATCTCTAAGCCTGCAGCTCTTGGAGCTTATTTCTTCAAAAGCTACATTGCATTTTTTATGTTTGGTGACCTTATTACAGCTGCGGATCGAGCATTTACATTTTACAATTTTATTCTGTTTTGAGAAATGTAATTCATCTCCTGAACTGCGAATTACCTGTGACACGCAAGTCTCAAATAAAAATGCCATTATATCTTTCTACAGCTTTCATAAAAGCTGTTCTGAATATCACACACTGTGAAATGTGGGCTCAGTAATGGAACATTGCTTGTGTATTAAAGTGAATGCTTCACTCATGCATAAGTGTAACCTTATTTTATTTGATTAAACATGTATCAAGCCTTGAAGAGTTCCATTTCTGGTCTGGAGACCCAGACTGAGTTCTTGTTGGCTTCTTAGTGGCACTTCTGGAAGCATTATGGGTTTTTGTAGGACAAATAGACGAATGATCAATGTATCTTCATCAATATGCTGGAGGTGGTAATTGTGAAGTACAAGCACTATTATGAAGCCTCTGATAACTATTTAACTCACTTCAGCCTCAGTTAATGAACACCTTGCCTAATTTATAACCCTGGTCAGTTACTTGCATTGGAATTTTTTGTTTAAGAACATTTCTTTGGAGTTCCACCTTACACTGTGTTAAAAATTCACTTCCTGCCTCTGATTCCTACTAAAGCTGGTCATACATTAGCAGAATTTTGTTAAAAATGTTTCATTTTAGGAATGTTCATTTGATCTTCTAATCCCTAAGTGCGGTCAAATCAATGTTTTTGATCACTGTGACTAAAAATTTGAAGGAGCAAGACAGAAGTTTGTCCAAGAAAAACATGTCTAACAGTGAATGTGGTTTCTGTTGGAAGTCCATTCATTCCACAATCGTAGCGTTACCCCCGTAGAGGCTGCTGTAGAATACACAGGTTCTTTCCATAGCAGAGGACACCTCTTAGCAGTGGTAGCACTAGTACAGGTCGACTAGAACAGTTCATGGTCCGTGGCTGGGGACCATGAAGCAGTATGAAGTAAAAAGGCTGTACTTACAGGTTCCTGGCACAGAATCGGCCCATAGGTGCAGCCTCCAGCAATCCAGTCCAAAGGGCTCCAGGGACAAACATTCTTCCTTCTCTCAGCTTGCAGATCCATCCCCACAGCGGGAAAAAGATAATCTCCCCCGAGCTCCTAGCTATTTAACTGCAGCCCAACCACCATCTGGGCACACCTCCCCGGGGTTTGGTTAGATCCTGCTGAATATTCAGGCTGGATATTTGAACTCTCCCTCCCTAAGCTCTAGAGCAGGGGTGGGCAAACTTTTTGACTTGAGGGCTGCAATGGGTTCATATATTGGACCTGGGGGCCAGACCAAGAGTAGATAGTAATTCATCCCCCATATAGTAATTCATCCCCCATATAGTAATTCATCCCTCATATAGTATTTCATCCCCCACAGTACTATTCCCCCCCAAGTAGTAAGCCAAGTCCCCCCTGTGTCAATTCACTTACCTTTGCTCCACGCGTTCCTCTCACCGTGTTCCCGCGCCGTTCCGGTCTTCAGGGCGGACTGTGAGAGGAGCCTAGCTCCCTTCACGTTCGTCACGCTGCCCCGCCTACACACATCCTGACAGCCAATGTTTGCCTGCCCTGGCTGTGTTTTTTTTTTTATCACGCTCCGCGGGCCGGATTAAAAGGTCCGCCGGGCCGTATACGGCCCGCGGGCCGTAGTTTGCCCGTTGCTGCTGTAGAGGCTTCTTCTAGAGCAGGGGTAGGCAACCTTTCAGAGGTTGAGGTCTACCTGGACAACATATGAAGTACAGCAAAGATCCCTAGGCCGGGGGGGGGGGTTACTAGGCGGCGTCCAAAAAAAAAAAGAAATCGGCTATCCACAGTAGTGTCCTCTGTCCCCCTTTTACATCACCCCCCCCCCCCACTGTAGTGTCCTGTACCCCCCCCCCCAAATGCAGTGCCCTCTCCTGCCTTTACAGCAGCCCACCCCACTGCAGTGTCTTCTGCTCCCTTCACACCAGATCCCCCCTCCCACTGTATTGTGTCCTCTACCCTGCCCCATAGCAATGTTCTCTGCCCCCCACAAATTGTCCTCTGCCTCCCCTTCCCCCAAAGCAGTGTCCCCTGTCCTTTTTTTTTTTGATCAAGTTTACAATAGTAGAGTTTGATGTGACCGGGGTGTAAAGGACAGCCAATGTGTGTGGCTTGCTTCCACGCTAGAGAAACAGCTTTGTGAATTGTGTGACTGGATCAGATACCCCAGCAGCAATAGGTTACTAGTCTATTATTTCAGTGATCTGTTTCCGCAGGGCAAAGGTTGATCGGCTTTGTTGTGACTTGTCATGGCAACACTGCTAAAGAACGGGAACTTTGTACAGCAACCCATTTAGTTTAATGGAAACAAAAGTCAAAACATTTGTGTATAGATATAAAAAACATTATAAATACTTGTTTTTTTTTTTTTTTTTTAATAAGGGATCGCATATCCTCTGTTCTCGGCTGCATAAGAAGCTCAGGGAGCGGGGGGAGGAGAAACCGCAGTACAATGATGTTCCCAGTAAATGACTTTGCAAGGGGGCGGGCGTTGTGATCATTGGAGGAGAGTAGATGGAGTTCTCGGCACAGACAGAAAACTGACCACGCTGTACTCTCCTGCCTAGTGTGATCAGTTTTTGAAAGCCAAGGGACAGGCAGGAACACCAGGGACTAAACACACAGGAAGCAATACAAAGAGAACAGGATATTTTTTTCATACAAGTACATGGTACAGCAGGCACCTATCAGGAATATGAAATGTTGGGTTTACATATTCTGCAAGTCTAGAAGCTGATCAGTTCAGTTCCTGGGCTTAGTATTGAACCATGTTGGTCACAGACAGTTGGTAGTCCCAATACTAAGCACGACTGAGCTGTTGACAGTCATTGCACAGCCTGTACTGCTCCAGATCAGGAATGAGGTGACCTACTGAGCACCAACAGGCTGCGTGGTGGGCATCCGCCATATATATGGTGAGGGCATTGGAGAGCTGTTCATATGTTTGCTGTGGGGGAGTAATGAGCAGGTGTAGAAATCTGTGAAGTTGGGGGGTGAATGAGCACTGGATATGTTAGAATGTGGCCATGTTGTTGCTCCTGTAGGTGGGTAATATTTTCCCAGGCCTGCATTAAACTACATATAACCATACAGCGCAGTCAGTCTGTTAAAGCCCATACGTCTTGTGTTTGCTGGAAAGCAAGACTTCACCTAATTTGCATACGTTCTTGAAATATAACCATCACAAACCAGAAACTATGCTTGGTGACAGATTTGGGGACAGAGGGCAGACATTTTTCAAGCCGTATAATGTTCCTTGTGTGCAAGGATGACGGACGGTTTAATTTAATTATGACAACTTACAAAGTATGTATTGTGAAGCAGAGGATAGGACTTGGCTAGGATATTGTTGACTGGACAGCTTTGTTCTGCAGTATTATACGTGATTTGTGCTTCTGCATTTAGAATCATTTTTAAAGGGGTGGTCAGAGTCCAGTAGAATTAAAAGAAAACCTGTAATGAGGAGATGGACGTGCTACTATCGCTGACCTCTCTTCAGAAAATGCTAGCTGTCTGATATAATGGATCAAGTCATTGGTATTGCCACAGGTTGGGCATCTCTGCTTAAGACTCCATTCACACTTGCGCAACTCCCAGGGCCACTTTGATCTGACTTTATACTTTCTGGATCAAAATCACATCAAAAGTTGCATCAAAGTAACGCAGGCACCTTTTCAAAGCCGCACTGATTTGAATGGTTGCCATTGAAAAGAATGGGCTACGACATGTCAAGTGACTTTGTCCAAAGTCGCATGCCAAGTTGCACAAGTGTGAATGGAGCCTTGATGTAAAAATAATTGATCAGAGCGTATTCTTTAATTAAAGTCGGGGGGGGGGGGATAGGGGTGTCCGTGTCCATAGCAGCCAATCTGCTATTTTTTTTTTTTTTTCACAGAGCTTAGAAAATTTAAATTATAAAGTTGATTGGCTGCACTCAAACTTTCACAGACTCTTTTCATTAATTCCCCCCCCACCCATTGTTTTTATGAAGTGTTTGTAATTTCCTGTTGTGACGGAAGTGTAGGCAGGACAGAACACACAAAGAAGATGGGGAACACACAAAGCTTTATTGAACTATGAAAGACATTCAATCAGGACAGTTCATGGCACTCCGCGACATGCGGCCTGTAGGGACACCCACGGTAAGCGGGCTCACGGGGACTCAACGGGACCTTGGCGATGGGGTGTGACCTCAGCACAACCCCCACACAGCTTTCTAGGTACAACATCAGGCTCACAGGGACTCAGCGGGACCTTGGCAGTGGAGTCTGGTCCCAACACAGCTCCCACACAGCTTACTAGGGACAACATCAGGCTCACGGGGACTCAGCGGGACCTTGGCTGTGGAGTCTGGTCTCAACACAGCTCCCACACAGCTTACTAGGGACAACATCAGGCTCGCGAGACTCTGGCTGTGGGGCCTGGCCTTTGAGGAGGGGGGCTCCTGCAGAGTGCTCAGTGCAGATGATTGCGGAGGCCCGTTCCTCACCCGGACCTCCCACGACAGCGGTGGCAGCGGGCCGAGAGAGAGCGCCCGGACAGCGCAGGAGGAAGAGACCGGCCGACTCCCGTGCCGGCCTTTTAAAATGCCCAGGACGCTTCCGGGTTTCCCTGGCAACGGCCGGCCTAGCGCCGTGTTGACGGGGCAACGAGGCATGCCCCCTTGACTCGGGCTGTGCGTCTCATGAGCGCGACCTTTGTCACTGGTGGGCGCAGAGCCCGGGAAGCCCCCTGTGCCCGCGCTGCATCCACCAGGGAGCGTGGAGACATTGCTGAACAATTGATGGTCTACAGCAGTAGTCTCCAAACTGCAGCTCCTTGCTTGCCATTATCTGGCCCTTGGAGCACTATTTATTTCACTGGCACCGAGGAATTCCTCTCAATGATATCAACAATGGGGCATAATTCCCACCAATGACACCAACGATGGAGCACAGTTCATTCCCATGATACCAAGAATGAGGCCCAATTACACCAATGATGGGGCACAATTTCTCCCAATGACACCATCAATGGGGCACAATTCCTCTCACTAACGCCAAAAATGGGGCATTGTTTACTCCCACTGATACTGGGACAATTTCCATTCTGGCCCCTTAAAGTCAATATGACAGTAAACTGGCCCTTTGCTTAGAAAGTTTGGAGACGCCTGGTCTACAGTAATGATTGGAAATCAGAAACCATGTTGACCTAAGGTGATACCTGGGGAATAGACATTTTATCTTCATAGGTTTTTTTCTCTCCTACTGAAAAGCATGCGAATATAGACATGTGCCCTACTGATTCTTGCTACTTGATAGAAGGTTGACTTTAGGCCTAGACACAGCAGCAGATGTTGGTCAGAAGTTATAAAACTACCTCAAAATTAGAATCTTGCAGTTTCCCATTGCTTTCAGTGGGGTTGCCTTGCACAGTTAATCGTGGGAACCTCTGCTGAGGTTTGCTCATCTGATTGCATTCGAAGGTCTGAATGAACCTTAAGGCTAGGTTCACGCCTATGCAGGTTGTGTTTGAGCCCTTTCTGCATTGCGTTTTGTGTTTTTGCACCTGCATTTTTGCTAAGTTTTTTGATGCATTTTTTTCATTTTTTAAAACCTTTTTCTTCTTGCTAGGCAGATTTAAAATGCAAGAAAAATGCACTGCATGCTTTTCTGCAGCATTTCCATTGAAATCGAACCAAAAACAGAACTTTTTGCATTCCAAAAAAATCCCTGACCATTTCCAAAAACCGCACCAGGTGAAAACGCAGAGATATGAACCTGTCCCTTAGGAAATCATGTTAAATGGACTTTACTGTGTTTCTGCAAAACACTGCAGAAAATGCTTAGGTGTGAACCTAGGGTCAATGCGAGTTCCACTCGGTACATTATTCAGTCTTGTCTAGCTGCAGTGTATGCCAGTCTACCTGACCTTGACAGACTGCCAATACCAGGGCTGGACACTGCATCCATGCCCCCCCCCCCCCCCCCCAGGCACACTAAAACACTGGGATTGGATGCACATGGGCTAAGTGCCCCATGTGCAAAGGGCCTTAAACATTTGTCACCAGAACAAATGGGAAGATTTCTTCTTGCTTATTGTTCCAAAAATGTGTTCTTCTGGTGACAAGGGTCAACAGGGCAAATGGAGACAGTTAATCTCCCCAGTAGGTACACTGACAGTAATACAAACCTGAGTCCTTCCCTATTCTGTCCAAAATGGTGAATAAAAACATTTTGGATTTGCATACACTTTAATATTTTATCAATCCAAGCCATAGATTACTTCCTGTCTGTTATCAGGCTGCTCGTAGACATTAAAGGGGTGGCTGAATACTCACCCATGGGGCCTCCTTCAGACCCAAATGGGCATCTACCTGCCAACATAGGCATGATATTGTCCCTTGATCTGTGTAGAAACATCTGGTTTACATGTTAGTCTCCATTCTGTGGTTCCTTTTAATGTGTTCAGTAAAGTAAAGCTTTGAGTCTTAGATGATGAATTATTTCACGTGACACCAACAAATCAATGGCAGCATGTGTTGTCAGCCTTTGATTTACAGGGATTTGGATAATATGAGGAATTTGAACAGTAGACCTAAAGCCAGTGAATATTTAAAGACCCTTTTGTGTGTAAGTATTTCATGGTCGTTTTGACTGCAAATTTTAAATTTGGTTAAGGTCCATGGTCTCTGTCTTGAATATATCACTAATCTGGAAGGTTTTGGCAATATGGGTTCAGGATCAGCTAGTCTTGGGCATTGTTCTTGTGTCTGCTGGTAAGGTTTTTTTTTATTTTACTACAATTCTTGAGTCTGTCTTGGAATAAGTTGTGGAACGAATCATTGGCAAGCCACCAGCTTCTAAGCAATTAGCACTCTGGCATAATTGAAGTTTTTAGTACTCAGACAGGTGAGCGGTGAGGTCAGAGCAATGAGTACCTGAGAGATACTTGTCTTGATTAATGTGCCCTTCTAACTAAGCCACCTTTTACTTCTAGCTCTGTAACCTTGAGTCAAGCAATCAATTAACCTCGGGGTCTCTTGCCGGTAGAAACTTATATTTCCCCCCTCTCCTTGCCGCTGCTCAACTGGCGGGCAGCTGGGTATAAGCATCAGACTGACGGATTGCTTCATTACCCGTCTAATATCCGTTGTGCAAGGGATTTATTTTTTTTCTTCCTAAATCATAGAGAGCGATTCTTTGTAGAAACCTTGTTACAAAATAGAGCTGTTGATTAAGCACTGCTCGGTGATATTGTTATGTACAGATGAGCATTAAAGGACTCAATGAAGCGAGAAATCAGAGTCAACAATTATTAACAGTGATTACTCAACAACAATAAGGATGTAAATCCCTCCGACACCTCCAACGGGAGACCGGAACAATCGTGGGCTGAAATGAGAAGACATTTACCTTTTCGGAATCTGTAAAACTAGGTCTTTTTTTCAACTTTTTTTTTTTTTTTTTTTTTTTTTTTTTTTAACCCCACTTCTCTAGCGGTTAGAGATATGAGGTCAGAATATGTGGTGTATATAGTCACAGATTTGTTTGTAATGCTTTGCTGAACTCTGTACACATAATATCAAAATACAGTATCCATTATCACCCTTCAGCAAGTCCAAATCTTCAGCAACAGATTTTACAGCTTTTATAATCATCGGACGTATCCTACATGCTGTGAAAATCGTAGTCTTTTGCTGTTTATGAAACAGCATTGCATTAACTGTTAAACTAAACTGGATGTGGCTTTTCAGAGCCAAGAATCCCTGAAATGTGCAGGTACTGTGTTAAGGCTGAACTCTAGGGAAAGTAACAGTCCTCCCTTGCAGTGGTGCTTTCCCCGAACTGCAGTGGTTAAATGCTTGTGTATGTTTAGGGTACCGGCTAAAGTAGTTATACTTGCCTGATCCTTCGCTTCCACTGGCACCTTTGTACTGCAAGACTGGTCTTTGCAGCCTGTTCTCCCTTATGCTCTTGCAGTCCAATGGCTCGGACGTCGTCAAGACCGATGCAGCACCCATAGTCCTGCCTTGGATGTGAGGATGCCAAGCAGCAGTCCAACACGATGGCATAGGTAAGCGCTCTCTATTGGAGTCAAGGATCTGGTAAGTAAAATAGGCATGTAACCTTGTGTTGCAGGGGCAGCCCAACTGCAAACGAGGATTTTTTTTTACTTTTCTTGAAATTGAGCTTTAAAATAGACCTAGTATCAGATGCATATTTCACGTGAAGCGCCACCCCCGCAGGAGCTGATTGGTCAATTGGCTTTTTTGTTTTTCTGTCTCGACTATGGGAACAACCTCAGAGCCACTGGCACACCAGGTTAAGCAAATATATACTGCACTGCTACCCGCGAATATAAATACTCTGCACACAACTAAGGTTCACTATTAAAATTCAAACATCAGACTGGTTAGTGGTAAATGAACCCAATATATTATCATGGGTTGCAGTAAATGGCAGTATGCGCATAAATGAGTAAGTAAAGGATTAAGTCAATCACAGATCACTAGACAATATATTCACTAGTCTAAAGCAACATGGAATGGATTTTTATTTAGGTAAATTAGAGTAATTCTGGTAATCCACAAAATCAGCAATACGAAATGGCAGTAGAAAACAGTAACAGCAATGATAAATCAATAACTCCTCTGTAAACAGTAGGGTATAACCATTGTAGAGTGTACTCTATATGATTGGCAGCAAATAAATATAAAGCTCTCTAAACAGGTACCTCTTACTATGGACATTAGCCTAAGTTCTTTTGAAGCATCTGAGTGAGCAGGTTTAGCCCTAGTTCTTCAGCTGGCTAACGTTGGAGCCCAGGCTTTACGGCGGTGCACATACCTACAGTCCCAGTAAAGTCTGCATGCAGCAATTAATGCTGTTAGTTTGATGGCTAGTCTCTCAGTGCTTAGTCTCTGCTAGCAGCAACAGGTTAATGACCTCAGTGTTCTCTGACCAGTCCTAGCAATAATAGGGGTCCCACTGTTCAGATGTCTACTCACTTCTGGATCTGCCTGGAAGGACTCTGGTCTGCAGCACATGGCTGTGGGCTTGTAGGTTGATGTGCACATAGGAGCACACCTTAGTCTCCTCAAAGCCTCACAGCCAAGAGGAAATTCCTTTGGTAGTCCTGTGAAAATACAGCTCTCTATACCCGAATCACATTGGGAATTGTAGTCCTGTTAATTAACTGCCATAGAAACATTTCCTTACCAAACTTCATCTCCCATGATTCAGTGCTGCTGTGTCCTAAACCGCTGTCTGTCTCTAGCCAAGCACCCAGCTACACGTTAAGGAGACCCTGTACCAAGTATTTTTTGGGCTTACCCAGTGCTGTTTTTTTCTATAACCCATTTGTTATTAACTTGCAATGTGTTTAAAAAATTTGACTACTTCAGAAAGACTCAATACCCCAAAAGTCTGCAAACCACTTGCCCAACAGCACCCAGAGAAGCCTAAATACATCCAGTACAATAAAATGTAATACATTGGAATGCCAGACCTAAATTTAATTGTATGGTCACAACCATAAATTCTATGTTTGGAGAGGAGTCACAAAAGCCTATGAAGAGAAGCACACAACCTTCCGGCAAAGCATGGAGGTGGACCCCTGCATCTGTTTTGAGGGTGTGTGAGCTACAGGAAATTTAGTAAAAATTAGTAGCAGGATGTATGCATTCATCAGCCTAGTAGCTGCACATGGGGTGCAATTGAACTTTCCAACATGACAATGGTTCAAAACGTAAGGCCAAGTCAATTATTCAGTGGCTTCAGCAGAAAAGTTCATGATACAGAACCGAAGAATTTACAGCATCTTGGGGCTCTTTGCTAAGAAGAATGGGCAGCTTTACCACTTGAAAAAATGAAGGGCTTCATTCAAAATGATTACAATAGACTGCAAGCCCTCAATTATGCAAAATGGGGAAATACAAAATAACTAGGGGAAAACTTTGGGGGGGGGGGGTGTACTGAAAAAAGAAAACTAATGCAGTTGCCACATTTTAAGGGCTGGTAAGCTGCCATGTAATGCATCTTTGTTAGTTTAGATACACTTTAAGCCTGGGTTCACACTGATGCAGTCCGGAATTTGCAGCGTTTTCTGTGCGAATTCCGCACCGCATTAGAATCGCACCCCCTTCATGCGAACTGCTGCGGGTGTGTATGTTAAGTTAACAACACCCCGAAATCGGTCCACAAAACGCGGTGCGATGTGCAGAATCCGATCGCATAGGTGTGAATACCCATGCGATCCGATTCTAGTGTGGACCCAAAAAAGGGTCCTGCACCCTCTTGGTGCGGAGGCAGTGTGATCTGAGCCATACATAATGTAAGACTCCAATCGCACCGCACACAATTCACATGTGATTTGCACATAAATCTGTTGTGGGCTGCTTTGCATTCGGTCTTTTATGTATTAGTGGGCTCGCTATGCTGCTTTGTCATGACTGTATGACCGGGATCATCAGGAAGAAATGTTGATGTTACCGACTGGAAGATGTTTTGTACCTCCATGTCTCCCCTGAGCAGCCACTATGTATATTTATGTAGTCGCTCTATACAGTGCCGGCTTTCTTGCCTGATATAACTCTAAAAGTTAATTTGGTAGAGAAGGCACAAAATCAATGAAGGAGATTATCACATCAGTTTGATCAAGATATATATACAAGGTGAGAAGTTGGCTATTTTGTCATGCACTTGCACTCCTCCGCGTCTCCTTGGACGGCCACAATGAGTGTCTCGGGGTTGCAGGCAATATCGGAGGTGTACAGTGTGGCAGAGCTGTGTGTCCTGTACAAAGCCACAGTGACTCCTTGCCACAGTTTTCCTGCGGAATTGCTCTTCCTCGTGGTAAAGGGTACCAGCCATTTCTGTAGAGTAGATGGTCAGGGAAGGTAGTCAAGGCTTTTTTTTTTTCACTTAAAGTCGTTGTAAACCTCTGAAATTAAAAATGAACAAAGCCTATCCTTCTATAGTATGTTTTTCCCTCAGTCCATAGCACTTAGTGTGGTTCCTGTCTACTCCTTTTTCTGCTATCTGCATGAAACACTTCAGACAGTTTTTCCAGACACCAGGCAATCCTTGGTGACAACCTGCCCAAGCCCAAACCCCCCCTCCCCCCCTCCCCAACACACATCAGGTAATTGACCACCTCAGATGTGCATGTTTCCTTTTACGACTGCATGGGTGTGTGTTTGTCCTTTCCCTCCACTCAGATCTCAGATTACACTGAGCTTTATGCTGTGCAGTGTGTGACATCAGATCCCCACCCCCTGCCTTCTGGAAGCTGAGCAATCCCATTTAATCTGTGTACTTTGGAAGGCTGTGGAGGAGAAAAGCCTCAGACAGGTCCGACCATGTAGGTGGATTTAATTAATCTCTATGTATTGCCTGAGGCCAGTCACCTCAGTGGGCTTATGTAAGGGTTTTATTATCTTTTTAAACCGCTGCCTCTGTGTAGGCTTGCAGTTGAGATGATCCAGAAAATAACAGGTTTGCTCCCAATCCATTACCAGTGCAACTGCTTGTGTTGCCACCCCTTGTCCTATCAGCTGCACTTACAGTATGTTTATGGAAGGTGCGTGTTCATGTACGGTGCTTCAAAGATCCCTCCTCCCAGTCATGGGAGATCCCTGGACTTGGCAATTGTGGTGACATCAGCAGGAATAAATATTTTATTTCTTGGCCTATCATGAGTAATAAACTACATTTGTTTAATTGCAGCTGAATATGGGTATACAGTAGGGAGGTTTGGTTGAAAGCACTGATATTTTTTTTTTTTCTCCTTATGGTGGGCAGTTTGAGACTCCGGCGTATCTGAATGTGTTGACCTAGAGGACCTTCACAGCTCATTACTGCAGTGGGAAGTCCCATTAACTTGGAGGATTTGGGCCAAAACCAAAAGCCATAGAAGCCAATCTGTTTCACTATTCAAGCACCTTGCTGTTCAGGGATCCTTGGACTCTTTAGTGTAGAATAGACCTGGTGTGCAACACCCTGAGATTCCTGCAATAAAAGGTAGGTATCGGGATCATATGCAGGTGAAACTCAACAAATTAGAATATCGTGCAAAAGTTCATTTATTTCAGTAATTCAACTTAAAAGGTGAAACTAATATATGAGATAGACTCATTACATGCAAAGCAAGATAGTTCAAGCCGTGATTTGTCATAATTGTGATGATTATGGCTTACAGCTCATGAAAACCCCAAATCCACAATCTCAGGAAATGAGAATATTGTGAAAAGGTGCAATATTCTCGGCTCAAAGTGTCCAACTCCAATCAGATAATTAAGCCATAACACCTGCAAAGGGTTCCTGAGCCTTTAAATGGTCTCTCAGTCTGGTTCAGTAGGAATAACAATCATGGGAAAGACTGCTAACCTGATAGTTGTGCAGAAAACCATCATTGACACCCTCCAGAAGGAGGGAAAGCCTCAAAAGAGGTTCACCTGTAGAACAGCCTTTCTCATCATTTTTACCCCCCAAAGGCCAGTGGGTAGAGTCCCCTCTTACAATGGTGGTCAGAATGCCACCTTTACAGACGGCTAAAAAAAACATTCTGCTGACTCTGCTAACTGGCATTGGCCCCAGAATTGTATAGGAACCATCAAATTGGTTGTCAGTCAGCCACAGTTCAAGGAAATCCTAGCAATTTCTGGAGGATCCCTAGAGAATGGCTGATGTAGAAGAATTAAATAAATTAGGACTGTTGATGTCATCATTGTTCCTCATCATCATGTAATTGCTGAATAGGAATTAGGATTCATGTCCACGAGCAGCTCCTAAACTCTACTTCATAAATGCCTGTGTGTCCATGTACACGTAGGCTTTTAGCAGAGTTTAGCAGCTTCCACGTTTAGGTGAGGCTAAACGTCGCTCTCCTGAATGCAGAAGAATTGCATTCAGGATTGGAATGTTTTGACCGCCAGCCATGGAAAACTGCAAAACGCAGTAACCGCGGTCCTGCGATTTTGCTGCGATTTGTGTTTTCCCACAGCCTTCGGTAAGGGCAGGCTCTAGTACATGGAACCTTAGGCCTTATGAACACTGGACATTTTTAATGCTGCTGTTAGGGACGTCTGTCATATTCTTGCTCCTAAAAGCCCCTCCTTGTTAGCATAGCTGTCCATGCACACATAGGAGCTTAGAGGAGAAATAAACGCACTACCAGCGTGTGCAGGAGCAGCAGTGTTTTGGACAAAAAAAACTCGTGTACACAATTTTAAACGTTCTTTAACCTCTTCACGCCGGCAGCACACAAATGTGCGGCCTCCCGGTGTCTGGGCCTAGACGCCGAGCGGCTGCAAATTTGCGTGCAATTAACAAAAAACATATGTGCTGAGAGCGCACACCCTGCACGCTCCCAGCACACATGTCCGGCACTCACAGAAAGGTCCCGATCTGATCTTTCGATCGGGACCTTTCCCGATCATGTGACCGCCGTGATGACGCGGCACGGCGGTCACATGATCCCTAAACCCCGCACGTCCTGCCTCCCGGCTTCTGAAACTCTTAAAGGGCCAGGAGGTGGTGGCATGAAGGGGTTAAAGTGTTACTAAACCCAAACAGTATTTATTTATTTTTATTTCAGGTACTTGTATAGCACCGTCAATTTAGGCAGCACTTTACATATATTGATTTTATCCTCCTGCGCTTCTAAGTGAAATGATAGAATGTAAATAATAACTATAAAGCTGCTGACACCCAACCCTATACCTACAGGTGAAAATGATGCTAAAAATATAAATATAAATCCAATAGTGTAGCGCTACTACATAAATAATAACCACATATAATAATGCAATAATAATATAAATATGTGAAGAAATGCATAAACAGTGACAAATACACAGTGATCTGATCCTCTCTAGAATCTTTCAAGTGACAAAAAAACATGAAACCACGGGGTCCCAATTGGACCCAATTTGGTGAAAACACAAAATGTAAACAAACCGACAACCCAAATCCCTAATTGGGATCAGTGGATAGAATTAGCCAAATGAAAGACTAACCAAGTGACACATAAAAGTGAATCCCTTAAAAGGGATATAACTCCTATATAAAGTGACACATGCTCAGTGAGAACTTCAAAAAAACTCCAAATACAAATATAAAACAAATGTAGGAAAAAAGAACAATCCTCCCCCAATTAAATACTACATAAAAATAGTCCAAAATGACTAAAAATAATTATATAGTGAAATATACATAAATAAAAAAATAATTTAAAAGTCCAAAAAGTGCAAATATGCCAGGTCATCCACTATTTATTGAAAACCATGCAGGTGATACGGTGGATGTGCGTTCTAGCCACTGGTAATAAAATCCTAAATGGCTGAATTGCCTCCTCACCTCCTTACCATGGGCCAATACGCCTGTGGGATCACAAAAGGATCCTCCATGGTCAGATTCCCCTCTGTGGATGGTATCCTTTCAAATAGTAAAGACCCCTTCAGTGGTATGCGTTCTACATCTCCGGTCCCCTCCAGATATGCGGAACCGTAATACAGCCAACTCACATCTTTGAAAGCCTATCTGTCGGAATGTTTTCTCCCACGTTGTGCAGTTATACTGACGGTCGATGGTTTTCTGGCCTGGAGGCTGTTTATTGTTTGGAAGATGATGTGCAGCAACAGGAATGAAAGACTCCTGAAACATAAGGATTTCAATAACCGTCCTGTATGTCCAATCATAAAATGTGATAGCTGGACTAGTTTTCCTTCTCAGGCTTTCTTTCTTCTATTTCTTCTGGTGATTCAGCCAGGAAGTCGCCTGTGTTTCAGACGCACCTACATATATAGCACTTTACATATATATTGTACATTCACATCAGTCCCTAACCCTCAAGGGGCGTACAATCTAAGCTCCCTAACTCACATTCATACATACACATACTAGGGACAATTTATACGGGATCCAAGTAACCTACCAACATGTCTTTGGAGTGTGGGAGGAAACCCGCACAGGCACAGGGAAAACATGCAAACTCAAGGCAGGTGGTTCTGTGGTTGGGATTCGAACCAACGACTTAGTACTGCCAGGCGGAAGTGCTAACCATTTAGCCACTGTAACAGTAAAATAAATCTGTATATGCTGTAAAGCATGCTTGTTAATCTCACTGTGAAACCTAAGGGGTTAATCCATCGTATTGTGTGTGTAAAAAGGATGTTTGATCCTCCCCTCTTTCTACTGTCCCCAATCCATCTGCTGATAGAACAGAGCCTTGGGGCAAGCTGCACATGCTCAGTTTGGTGTGTAGTGGTAGAGAGCGTTTTTTTTTCTTTGGCAGGGTGCATGTGATCAACTCAGGGCCAATCAGCACTGTCCAGACAGAGGATCAGAGGTCCCACAGCCTCATAGGATAGTCATGGGAGAATGAAAACTCCTACAAGCCTTAACCAGTGCTCTGCTGCACAGTGATAGAAGTCACATGGCAGCTCTAACTGCTGATGAAAAAAGGTATTAAGCAACCCACAACTGTAAAATCAGTCTGTATATGCAGTAAAGCATGCTTGTTATACTCACTGTGGAACCTAAGGGGTTAATCCTCTGCACTGTGTAAAAACATTGTTTGAGTCTGACTTTTCTGATCCTCCTCTTCTTTCTCCTGATAAGACATATCATGTGGTGTCACTCTGCACATGCTCAGTTTGGTGTGTATTGCTAGAGAGCTTTTTTTTTTTTTTGGGAGAGTGCATGTGATCAGCACAGGGCCAATCAGCGCTGTCCAGACAAAGGTCAGCGGTCCTGCATCTTCCCAGAGCATAATGAAAACTCCTCCTATGAGCTTTAACATGTGATCAGCTGGACACTGATAGAAGTCACAAGACTGCGCTAAATGCTGATGAGAAAGTGATTTAGCAGTTTATATTTACCAAAATAATTGCATTTCTATGTACTGTGGGAGACCAGATATAGTGAATGCAGGGTCCAAGGAGACCAGATTTAGGGAATGCAGGGTCCGGGGAGACCAGATATAGTGAATGCAGGGTCCAAGGAGACCAGATATATCGAATGCAGGGTCCGGGGAGACCAGATATAGTGAATGCAGGGTCCAAGGAGACCAGATATATCGAATGCAGGGTCCGGGGAGACCAGATATAGTGAATGCGGGGTCCGGGGAGACCAGGTATAGTGAATGCGGGGTCCGGGGAGACCAGATATAGTGAATGTAGGGTCCGGGGAGACCAGATTTAGTGAATGCAAGGCCCAAGGAGACCAGATATAGGGAATGCAGGGTCTGGGGAGACCGGATACAGTGAATGCAGGGTCCAGGGAGACCGGATATAGTGAATGCAGGGTCCGGGGAGACCGGATACAGTGAATGCAGGGTCCGGGGGTTTAGTAACACTTTAAAACTAGGCGCATTTAGCGCTTGAGTGATTATTCATTTCAGTGAACAGAATAAATTATTGTTCTGATCAATGCAATTAATGAACACCCAAGCGCTTGCTGTGCCAGTAATCACATTTGCAAGTGTTAAGTGTGTTTTTCTTCCAGAATACTGCTGCCAGGATGAAAGTCATCTAGGAGAGATGACCAAACGTCCAGTGTACATGAACCAAGACCTCTGTTAGGACAGCTCAATTTCATGCCTGCACTCTCCGTCCAACCATGCCACATACAAAGTACTTTGGGAATAATGAAGTTCAGATACTGAGGTGTGAAGCGCAGAATTCCAAGTCTTTATTATTGTACCTGAGTATAAATACAGAGATAACACCGAATACTTCAGGCGGTATCCATAAAGCACCAATCAGAATACATTATATATGTTACAATAAATCACCATATGGTGCGCAATAAAAATATAGCAGACAAGATAATAAATTCTACAACCCTTCAATGCTGGAGATACTTACATAGATAACAACATTCCAGTCCCCAGAGAACATCCTGTTTATGGGAATAAAAGTTGGTTAGCAAGCACAAAGCAAAAGTTAGTTAACTATTAACCCTTTCAACTTCCTCTGCTGTCTTGTGGATGCACTGGTTTTGGTTTTGACCTGCAAAAATACTTGTTCCTGATCCCCTTCCGTGAAGGTGTTAAAACAGACAGCCAGGTACGTAGAATTTTTACGGAGTTGTGTAGTCATGGCATGTACCTTTTTTATTATTTTTAAATCATCAGCATTGTAATAGCAATACAAACCATATTTAATTTTGACTATCCAATATAAGATTACTTGAAAAATCCCCTTTCATGTTGTCCGTTCTGTCTGTCTACTGGCCTTCTCTTTCCACAACTTCCTGGATTCCCTACTTGCTTTGCAGCTTCTCCTCTTCTGTTTCCTTTCAATTGTTAGCACTACATATCCCATGGTACCTTGCTGCCTGCAAGCTGTTTTCCTGTACTGACTCCGCCTCCTGAAACTCCTCCTCTCAGCACCTCTGTAGTTCTGAAGGCAGGCTTTGTGAAACGTGTGACACAGCAGTGCCTAATATCACAGGGTATATTTATTTATTTTAGGTAGTTATATAGCGCCATCAATTTACGCAGCACTTTTACATATATATTGTACATTCACATCAGTCCCTAATCCTCAAGGGGCGTACAATCTAAGGTCCCTAACTCACATTCATACATTCACATACTAGGGCCCATTTGGACAGGAATCAATTAACCTACCAGCATGTCTTTGGAGTGTGGAAGGAAACTGGAGTACCCAGAGGAAACCCACGCAGGCACAGGGAGAACATGCAAACTCCAGGCAGGTGGTGCCGAGGTTGGGATTCGAACCAACGACCCTAGTACTGCCAGGCAGAAGTGCTAACAATTTAGCAAATATGTGGGGATCTTCATAAAGTAAGTTTGCAAACTGTAAGATTGTTTCGATTATTAGGAGTAGACTAGAAATTATTGTAAATACAATGTGAAATTAAAGTGGTTCTAAAGGCTCAAGGTTTATTACCGTCATTCATTCTATGCGTGAAGGTACAAAACCTTCTGTGGGCAGCATCACCCCCAGCCCACTTTAATACTCACCTAAGCCCATTCTCAATCCAGCAATGTACAATGGAGTCTCGGCTATTCCAGGACTCCCTCTGAGTCAGAAGCGGAAGCCATTGGCTTCCACGGCTGTCAATGAGAAGAGAGAGGGGGCGAGGGCCAAGCCACGGCTCTGTGTGTGAATGGTCACACTAAGCAACGGGTGCCCCCATAGCAAGCTGCTTGCTGTGGGGGCACCCGACGGAAGGGAGAGGCCAAAAGAGCCTGCGGGGGACCCAAGAGGAGTATCCAGGCTGCTCTGTGCAAAGCCACTGCACACAGCATGCAAGTATAGACATGTTTGTTATGTTTAAAAAAAAAAAAAAAATCCTTTAGAATCGCTTTAATAGAGAATTTAAATTCTGATCATAGATTTTCCTCAAAGTTGGGATTAACAGCCCACATTTATGCAGCAAAAGCTATCTTTCAAATTACCGGCACATGTTAGATCTATCATCTGCCTATAAGATAGATGATCTGTCCACCGCTCCATACATTAACAACAGAGATGTGATAAAAGAGATTTGCTGTGACTTGTTTCTTTTGAACAGATCTAAGATGCCTGAAAACAAATTCTTTAAAGATCCAGGAAAAGGGAGGAAAGGTCAGAAGAGAAGATAAGTTATCTAAGAGTTGCCTAGTAAAGCAAGCTCATCACTGCCCTGATTTCCTGGTACAGAAGGTATATAAACCTTTTCATTGCTTCACCCATAAAAATGCTTTACAAGCAAACAAATTATAAAGCTGTCACACATGCTAAAAGAGAAACTGCAGTGGATTTTTATTCTCTACCCCAGGATTTCTCAGCCGGGTTCCTTCAGAGGCTGCAGGGTTTCTTTCAGCACTAAAGCATTAATAAAGCAGTAGTTAACTCTTACCTGTAGGTGCGGTGACTGTCTGCTGAACATGCGCCGTTTAGGAGATATTCACATTGGCAGTAACTGATGGCATCAATGCGCATGCGCAGTGAGGCTGTGCATTCGTTCCTGTACAAGCTGCCCGCCTGCAGTACAATGCTGGCAGTCTGTAAATGGTTAAATGCAGTTCTGAGTTTCCAAAGCAAAAGGCCTGATTGGGCTGTCATGTGAGGGACTGTGTTCTGGTCCTCTTTAGCCATTTTGTGCCCTATATATGCTGGAATAGCACGCTTACTTTTTAGCTCTGAAGAAGGGAGTTTGTCTCCCGAAACGCGTTAGCCTACCTCACCAATGGTCTACCGTCACTTTGAACTGTCATTACGGACTCTTCTTGTCTGTTTTTAACTACCTTTGGTTTGTGAATATGCATTTTTATGCTTTCTAATAAATTCTTGGTTTACTACGTTAATGCATGAAGAGAGTGCGCCCTGTTTTTTGTTCACCAGTATCAAGATTTCCCCATCTATAAGGGCTGCACCTCTACGAATTACAGTTTTAGTTATCCTAGTCTGCATGAAGATTTGAGCGCTGGTTTTGTTTGTTCATTCATGCAGTTCTGAGTTTGCCTATGTGGCCATGCATATCAGGTGTTATATTAGCACTTTAAGGCTACGTTCACACTAGCTTTGTCAGCAGGCTTCAGACAAGCGTTTGGGAGGCGTTTGCGGTGCGTTAATACCATTTAACTTCATTATAGGCGTTTTTGGTGCTGTTTTAACGCTTGGCAAACGCCTATCAACCGTCTCAAAACCACGCATAGGGCGTTTGGGGAGCGTTAAAAATGCTTCCCAAACGCCCTAACACCTGTCAAAAGCTTTGGCAAGAGTTAGAAATAAAGTCGTGTGAACGAGCCCTAAGAGCAGTGCTTAGAGGCAACAAAATGCACCAAAGCTGCATTCAGAGAAGAGCGACATTTACATAAACGTGTGCATAACTGTATTCAGTGGCTACAATAAATGAATACTGTGGCCAGTAGAATGAGCTTACGCTCAAAGCCATATGCCGGAAAGCGCGCTTAATTAAACACCAAAACAAGCTTTTTTTATGCTTGATTTTTCTGCCAGCTCTTGGCAGAAAGATAAAGCATAGAAAGGATTACTTCAAAATGCCGTGTGCTTGAGGCCCTAGTATAACAGGTCCTTCTCCCATTGCCCACCAATATATGGGACCACTACACCAACTACCAATATAAGAAGTGAGAGCTGTGAAAATGTGGAATAGACTCCCTCAAGAGTTGGTTCTGGCCAGCTCAGTGGATTGCTTTAAAAAAAGTCCTGGATTCTTTCTTGAATACACAGAATATAACTGGTTACTAACATTTATAGGTAAAGTTGATCCAGGGAATATCCAATTTCCTCTTGGGGAATCAGGAAGGATTTTTTCCCCTGCAGGAGCAAATTGGATCGTGCTTTGCTGGGTTTTTTGCCTTCCTCTGGATCAGCTGTGCGTGTAGGATTTATAACTTTTTTTTTTTTTATGGTTGAACTGGATGGACTTTTGTCTTTTTTCAGCCAGAATAACTATGTAGCTATGTAAGAAGGCACTTTTACACTGACTATTATTATTATACAGGATTTATATAGCACCAACAGTTTACGAAGCGCTTTACAACACAAGGGCAGACGGTTCAATTACAATACAAATTAAACAGAATCAGAGGGCCCTGCTCATTAGAGCTTACAATCTACGAGGGAAAGTCAAGAGATACAAAAGGTAATAAATGTGGGAGTGGGCTGATGGAGAAAATAAATGTATGGTTCTTAGGTGGGGGCAAGATAGGCCTCTCTGAAGAGATGAGTTTTTAGGCATCGTCTAAAAGTGGACAGAGTAGGATATAGTCAGATACATTGGGAAAGGGAGTTCAAGAGGATGGGATGACTCTGGAGAAGTCCTGGAGGCGAGCGTGGGAGGGGGTGACAAGGGAGCTAGAGAGCAGGAGGTCTTGGGAGGAACAAAGAGAATGATTTATTTATTTTTTGCTATTTTGAGACAAGGTTAGTGATGTAGCTAGGCTAGGGGCTGAGTTGTGGATGGCTTTATAAGTTGTGGTAAGTATCTGGAATTTATTTTGTTTGGTGAGCAAGAGCCAGTGTAGGGATTGGTAGAGAAGGATGACAGACACTGAACGGTTGGTAAGGGATGAGTCTGGCGGCAGCATGCATGATGGACTGAACGGGGCTAGCCTATGCAAACCAGTGAGGAGGGAGTTGCAGTAGTCAAGGTAGGAGCTCACCAGGGAGTGAGTTAGAAGCTTTGTGGTGTCTTTTCTTAGGAAGGGGCATATCTTGGAGATGCTGCAGAGGTTGAGGTGGCAAGCTTTGGTTGTTGATTGGATGTGGGGTCAAAAGGATAGTTCAGAGTCCAGGATTACACCTAGAACTATGGCGAGCAGGGACAGGTTGATGGATGAGCCGTTGATTTTGACATAAAAGTCAGGGGAAGGAGCACATAGGGGAGGAAACATAATTAGCTTGGTTTTGAATAGATTGATTTTCAGGAAGTGGTGTGACATCAAGTTTTGTCTGTTAGTAGATTAGTGATGCGTGAGGAGACTGTTGGAGCGAGCTCAGGGGTAGAGAGTTAGTTTTGGGTTTCATCAGCATAGACATGGTATTGAAAGCCATAGGAGGCAGTCAGCTGACCCAGGGAGGTGGTGTAGATCGAGAATAAGAGGTCCAACAGCAGCACCTTGGGGAACCCCAACAAAGAAAAGAAGAGGAAGTAGAATTGTAAGTGACACTGAAAGTGTGGTGGGATAGGTAGGATGAGAACCAACAAAAAGTAAAGTTGCGAAGACTTAAGGAGTAGAGTTTTTTGAGGAAGAGGGAGTGGTCCACTGTGTCAAATACAGCAGAGCGGTCCAGAAGTAGGAGCACAGTATAGTGTCCATTGGTTTTAGCCATTAGTAGATCGATTGTGAGTTTAAGGAGAGCAGTTTATGTGGAGTATTGAGGGCAAAATCTAGACTGAAGAAGGTTAATCTTAGTGATATGGTTGTAGACCAGGCATTCAAGGAGTTTGGAGGAAAAGGGGAGTAAGGAGATGGGGGCGTAGGTTAAGATTGGTGGGGTCTACTGAGGGCTTTTTTAAGTTTGAGGGTGACTAGTGCATGTTTTAGAGAATTGAGGAAGATGTTGGAAGAGAGAGATCTAAGATGTGCATTAGAGAGTATAGGATAGAGCCAGAGGGAGACTGTAGCATTTGTGATGGAAAAGGGTCCAGGGGGCAGGTGACTAGGTGGGCGTTAGAAAAAAGTTTAGCCACCACATATTTAGTAGTGAGGTTGAATGTACTACAGTAGGAACTCTACAATTTTCTTTATTACAGTACTTCTACAGCACCATCAAATTACACAGCGCTTTACAGCTATATTGTACATTCACCATTGGTGTTTCTTTTCTGGCTATTATTTGTTCCATTTCATAATTTAAACTTTTCTTTCTTATAGAGCAGGGGAGTGTTAAAAATAAATCTGCTGAGGGTGTCTAATATACTAGATGCACCATATTATTTTATTCTGTTTATGTAGTTTTATACAATATTTACAAATTGCTGATCACGCAAATATGCCGTGAGCTAGAGATGTAATCATTTAGTGGGGGTTCCCCGAGACAGGAAATAATTTAAAAGTCTCTTCCGTATTAAAATAGTTGAGAAAGGCTTGTCTACCCAATTAGTGATGATGGCAGATTATACATGAAAGTGTTCTTTGATGTAGATGTATATTTGTGTGTGTATGTGTGTATGTATGTATATATATATATATATATATATATATATATATATATATATATATATATAAAATGTGTGTATGAGAGAGCATGAGAATGAGTAAGTTTGCATACTGTGTGGTAGGGTTAAAACCTATTCCAGTTTTCTCTGTGACTTCGTTGCAGAGAACTTTCCTGTCTTATTGATGGTGAACCCTAAACAGAAGGCAAAGTCTCTCCATCAGGGGTACAAAGGGCAATGAAACATTAGGTACAATGTGCAAGGGTTAAAACCTTTGCTGTTTGTGCTACATTTGGGAAGGGAACTCTTCTTTTGGGACAGAAAGATGAATGGACAGTGTAAGTATGCCCTCAGAAGGTAACACATACTTAAGTTAAAGAACTAATGTTTTTTCTCAATGTGAACTCTTGAATATTGCAAACCAAAAAATAGTGAATGCATGCAAGTGTAGGGACCCTCCTTTAGGCAGGAGAGTCCATAGTTCAATTTATGTTGTTCTTGTAGCTAGGCAGTAATCAGCTTGAGCTTTGTTAATACTTTCTTGGTGGTTTTCCCTATGCTCAAGACATTGAATATTTCTGTCTGCTAATTTTGTGTTGTCTCCAGTAGTTAATGTGAGAGGTAACAAGGTATGAGTTCTGAATATCTACCCAATCCTAGCACTGAGGGGTTTGTCCAGTGGTGTTGGTTGGGTGAAGGTGATAAATGTTTGGTGCAGATCTTCCAGATGCCTATTTTGTTCATTTGGGTATCTTGCGCTGCTATTCCCTCTCCAGAGTTTGAGTCAATAAAACTTTAAACATACTTAAGTGACTGTACTCAACCTTTTCTTGTACTCCATCATAAGCCAAGAATTCTGCCTTGAGAGTTAAATTCTAGTCTTCCACACCATCTTGAGGGTCATCCTCAATCACTCAGAGGAGAAGGACTACGCAACTTGCAAAACCTGTCTTGTGGTCTTTATCAGTATGTTTCCAAGCTACAACAGGACCTATTATTTGCTATGACCTCTTGGTTTGATCTCTGCTGCCTGCACAGGTCAGAGGTCATAGGCTTTCTACACTTCCTCCTACGTATACTCCTACATTTGCCCAAGCAGCAAAGTACACCACTACACAGAACAATGTGGCCCCTCCCAGTCTTTCCCTATGTTTTGTCTTCTCATTCGATTGACACCTAGATTTAGTACAATGAGCAACAAGTGGTTGAAAAAAACTTGAGGAGAAAGGAAGACTAATGGCGGCGTATAGATTATTATACTTTTATTCTATAACACTTCCAATTTCTGGTAAAGAATGAAAGTAATCACTACACAGAACTTCCTGTGAGGGATTACACCACTTTAATCAAATAGATGTTAGCATCACCTTCCAATAATGATGAAGAACTAAATGGAATTGACTATGTGGTCATGGTGGCATATAGATGGTAGAAAATCTGGATAAATGAAAAGGTGACCCATTTTTGCCAGTGTGCATGTACGATTTTTAACTTGCAGTATGAAATTGTTTTTATGGCTTGATATTTAAAAGTAAATGTCCATCCTATACTATATCTAGATTGTTTTTCAAATACAAATCTCACCCACTGCCTGCCTTCCTTCCTGTCTGTATATGCCTATTGGATTGTTTAGATGAGGAAGCAATTCCTCCAGCAATATTCAATCCAATAGTTAAGCTGGGTACACACGGCCAAAAATTGGGTGAAACCGGTCAGGTCAGCAGGAACTGACTTACTTTCAGACCCATGTGTACAGCTCCTTGTCCAACAGAAGCTGTTCTCACGACCAGCTTTTGTTTAAAGAGCATGCTGGGAAAAAAACAGCATCCTATTAACATCCAATCAGTGTCAGGGCAGTCCCCCAGTCACAAAATTTTGGGGGCAGAGCTCTGAACTGGTGGGGGGAGGGGATTGTAAACTTGCCTGTGACATATGCATACCTGCACTATGTACATAGTACAATCCTTAGCCCTGAAGTTTGAATGTAACGTAAACCTGAACCCTGCACTGTATGTAGCACATCCTTGAACCTTGTACACTGTATGTAGCACAATCCTGAACCCTGCACTCTGTATGTAGCACAATCCTTAACCCTGTACTCTTCACATAGCACACTCTTGTATGTAGCACAATCCTTAACCCTGCACTCTCTACATAGCACAATCCTGAACCCTGCTCTCTGTGTGTAGCACAATCCTGAACCCTTCTCTTTCTATGTAGCACAATCCTTAACCCTGAACTCTGTTCGTAGCACAATCCTTAACCCTGAACTCTGTTCGTAGCACAATCCTGAACCCTGCACTCTGTTCGTAGCACAATCCTGAACCCTGCACTCTGTTCGTAGCACAATCCTGAACCCTGCACTCTGTTCGTAGCACAATCCTGAACCCTGCACTCTGTTCGTAGCACAATCCTGAACCCTGCACTCTGTTCGTAGCACAATCCTGAACCCTGCACTCTGTTCGTAGCACAATCCTGAACCCTGCACTCTGTTCGTAGCACAATCCTGAACCCTGCACTCTGTTCGTAGCACAATCCTGAACCCTGCACTCTGTTCGTAGCACAATCCTGAACCCTGCACTCTGTTCGTAGCACAATCCTGAACCCTGCACTCTGTTCGTAGCACAATCCTGAACCCTGCACTCTGTTCGTAGCACAATCCTGAACCCTGCACTCTGTTCGTAGCACAATCCTGAACCCTGCACTCTGTTCGTAGCACAATCCTGAACCCTGCACTCTGTTCGTAGCACAATCCTGAACCCTGCACTCTGTTCGTAGCACAATCCTGAACCCTGCACTCTGTTCGTAGCACAATCCTGAACCCTGCACTCTGTTCGTAGCACAATCCTGAACCCTGCACTCTGTTCGTAGCACAATCCTGAACCCTGCACTCTGTACGTAGCACAATCCTGAACCCTGCACTCTGTACGTAGCACAATCCTGAACCCTGCACTCTGTACGTAGCACAATCCTGAACCCTGCACTCTGTACGTAGCACAATCCTGAACCCTGCACTCTGTACGTAGCACAATCCTGAACCCTGCACTCTGTACGTAGCACAATCCTGAACCCTGCACTCTGTACGTAGCACAATCCTGAACCCTGCACTCTGTACGTAGCACAATCCTGAACCCTGCACTCTGTACGTAGCACAATCCTGAACCCTGCACTCTGTACGTAGCACAATCCTGAACCCTGCACTCTGTACGTAGCACAATCCTGAACCCTGCACTCTGTACGTAGCACAATCCTGAACCCTGTACCCCGTACGTAGCACAATCCTGAACCCTGTACCCCGTACGTAGCACAATCCTGAACCCTGTACCCCGTACGTAGCACAATCCTGAACCCTGTACCCCGTACGTAGCACAATCCTGAACCCTATACTTTGTGTAGTGCACTCCTCATCCCTGCACTATGTTCACGGACAACTGCTCAAACCCTGCACTCCCTGTATAACGCATTTCTCGACTCTGCACTCTGTACATAGCTCACCCCTGAATTCTGCACTTTGTGCATAATAAACAGCTGAACCCTGCACTCTGTAGGTAGCACATTCCTGAACTCTACATTCTGTATATAGCACACTAAGGGGGGTGTTGATGATGTTAATGGTGAGTGGTGCAATGGGGGTATGATAGTTTCTGCACCTATTCTATGAGAAAAGCCCTGTAGCCTTAAACCTCATTTACACTTGGATTTGTAACTCCTCCCCCTTGCATGCACTAGAACACAACGCTGCATTTTGTTTTGAGGTGGGGTGTGGGGAGGGGCAAGGGGTGTGGTCAATGGCAGGGCCAGGGGTGGGGTTAAAGGGGGCCCTGTCAGGTAGACTGTATGGGGCCCCATGATTTCTAACAGCGGCCCTGAGTACAGCTATCTGTAATTTTTTTCAGCCTGCTGGGTTGAACGAAAAAAAATACTTCCTGTGCGTACCCAGCATTAGGCTCATGTTTCTGGCAAGTTGATAGCCCCAAAATGGTGGTCTCCTAATCTACCTTTGTTTAGACATTCTCATCCAGAGAGATTAGCTAAAGTGCCATCGGCTGTAAACTTGTTGACAATGTTGTGCACAGTGGACACATGAACATTAAGATCTCTGGAGTAGGATTGTCCATGCTTTTCCACAATTTTTGTACTCCAATCCTCAGACAATTCTTTGTCTGCTCTTTCTCTTCTCCATGCTCCATGTGGCACACAGAGACACACAACAGACATTTGTCACCATTTTAACTGGTTGACGGTATGATTTCTATATTGTCAGCACCTGTTATTTGATACAGATGCGTTTAGTTACAAATTACAGGAGCATCACAAGCTTGGAATGCAATTATTTTTTACAATTTTGAGAAGATGCCAATAATTTTGTCCAGTCCATTTTTGGGGTTTTGCATGGAATGTGTCAGATTTGGCTTTTTTGTTTCTCCGCTTTTTAGTGTCATACCAATACAAACAAAAGAAAGAAACATGAGAATGCCTAAACATTTGTAATTGCAACAATTTTCTGGGCGAAGTGGTGCATTATCTGACAGAAATACAGGGATGCCAATATTTTTGGCTATGACTGAACAAATTCTATTCCACAGAACACAGTACATATGAGCTGTATAGTCCCTTATGCTGCACAAGTGCTGCTTAGCTAGACTATCTCAGATGCAGGTTCCCGTCACCTTTTGTCGATCTACTCAACAATTTCATCTTCTTTTAGCTTAGTCACACAAGATTCATATTGCTTCTATCTTGGTTGGGGAGAAGATGCGGTCTTCAGTAGGGACATTGCAAAGTAGCATTAGGATACCGAAATATTCAGGGTAAAAACATTATGTAAGGTGAAAAACTAATTGCAAGTACTTTTCTTATACAAGCTCAAAAAATTGCAACTTTAAAAGTGGGGACAGTTGGGAACTAAACTTTGGGAACTGTACTGTAGGTTGTAGCTAGCTAGTCATTACACACCATGCTGTTGTGCACACTGCAAAGTGGAAGGAAAGTCAACACCCTACACATCTTTTAATTGTTGCCTCCCCAGTGCTCTGTATATAATCTATAGATTTTCAATTAAATTGCAAAGTAAATATTTCTGTGACGGGTTTACTATACAGTCATGTGACCTCAAAGCTCCAACAAGTGTGTCTCTTTCTGGGTGGCTGATGGACGTGAATTGGCCAACAACACCCTAGAACTACAGATGTCCATGGGATGAAGTCATGCTCTGTGGCCATGGATCCCAACTTCAGTCCTCAAATACCCTTTACAGGCTGTTTTGGAAATGTCCCTTAGACGGAATAACTTTGAATACCTGTGCACAGTTTACGTAAAATCCTGAAAACGTGAGCTGTTGGAGGTACTTGAGGGCTGAGATTGGGAACCACTGCCCAGTGCAGTTCAGTGGCGTTGTTGACCTTGCACAAAGAAATAAACTCACTGAAGCTATGTGACTAAGCCCTTTGGGTGGGGTGAAACGCATTGCTGAAGTCGCTATTCATCTGTTTGATACTTGGGCTTTCTTTGTGCAGCGGTTTGGATCCCTTTTTGGCTTGTTAGTGAAGAGCTCGTACAGGCTCTCTCCGTGCTGGCACCTTTCTCCGTGATTTACCAGAACTTGCGATGGAGACCTGGAGCTGCACCTGAAGTTTTTGTGGTGTATGGTCGCTGGAGCTTTGTAGTCACATGATCGCATGTTTGCATTAAAACCTGTATATTAAAAAAGGAAAGAAACTTGTAAATGCATGCATTATATACAGAGCATGTTAAAGGGCACATTAGTGGTTTTCTTTCCTTCTACTTTAAGCCAGCTGGCTATACACTAGTAATTATTTTGAACTAAAATTCATATAAAAATTTTGCATGAAAAAATTCTCAGTACATTTGATGGATTGACAAATGTAGTTTGAAAGTAGTTAACAAAAATTTGTTTGCTTTTAGCAGTCATTTTGGAGCAAATGGGCTTTATGAAACAAAAACCACATGCTGGTTGAGAAAAAAAATCTTCCTTTATATTTTCTATTCAGTGCGGTCAAAAATGAAAATCAATTTGTGTCCAATGATTTGAAAATTGATTGAACGTTCTTAAAATGGACAATTTTTAACAAAATTCTACTAGTGTATAACAAGCGTAACTGTGTCACTTGTCGGACTATGTAAATGGAAATGTGTATAAATACTCATGTAAACTGAACGTTTTTACAGCTGCTGTTTTTTGGCTTTTGACGTTTTTTTTTTCTACAGCCAGTAAACTCCCCAGGATGTTATCCTATGTGTCCATACACACATAGACTGTAATCAACATTTTTTTGGCTGGAAAAAAACCCAGGACTAGTGGGTTTCTAGAGGAGTTTTTTAGCTGTAAAAACGTTCTAATGCTGCAAAACGTGGTAAAACACAGTAAGTCATGGTAAATCACGGCAAACCAGCGTTTTTAGACTTTTTTTTGACTAAAAAAATATAATTTTTTTTTGGTTAAAAAACCTACTAAACGCAAATGCGAAAAAATGCGGCTAAACGCTAATACAAGAACGCTGAAAAGCTCACATTTTTAATGTGACTTTACACAGCTAACTTTACCAGTGTTATTAAAACGCCCAGTATGCATGGAGCCTTACTCACAAGTTTGGGTTTGCATAAAATAACAAATTTTACATGCAAAAGTTGTGGTCATGTGACGCTGCAGGTCCCAGTTCTATCTGCTTCATTGGGAAGTAGGAGGATTCTTCAGGTGCCTGCATAGCTGCCTGGGTTACATGGGGCACCTTGTGTTTGCTATCCAATGGTGTGTGTGGGGGGGGGTGCACTGTTCTCATGCTGCATAGCATGATGATGTCACAAAGAGGCTTCTTTTTTTTTTTTTTTTTTTTTTTTTTTTAAGTCCGCAAACGTGCAACTATAACGTAAAAACCCGTAAGTGTCCGCAAAAAAGTGCAAGTGCAGAAACACACACACGAAAAACGTGCACTTAGGGGTGTGTTTGTCCTACCCCCGAAAGGGTTGGACCGTTCACCCGATCCCCCGGGGCACGAAGCTCCTGACAGGGACAAGGTTCCCATTTGGTCCTCCTGGCCAAAAGGCCTGGTGGACCACCGTTCCTTATGCCCAGCCGAAGCCGGACATCCAGTACTAGGCAAGGGGGTTCTCCCGAAGAGAAAACCCCCTAGGGATCAGGGGAGGAAGGAACCGTATGGCCACACATCCTCCCCCTAGACTTCAGGTAAGGCCCAAGGACCCACACCCTCCATCCGTGAAAAACACACACATAAGAAAGCAAAAAGTGACAAAACGTGGGAGTGGTTTAAATAAATAGAATAAAATAAAAAAGTGGTACCGTGCCTAATAGTGCACAGACCAGGCCCTGAGGCCTGTAGCAAAAATTGCCCTGGACTTAGCCAAAAGACCTGGTCCTTAGGGCGCTGTGCAAAAAGAGGTGAAAAACAGTGGCCATGTGTCATCTTCACACCGTGGGGTCCCACACCCAAGTGTTACTAGTGACACCCCTGAGAGCGTCTTCCCCAGGGGGCACTGAGTTTGCGGACTTTTTGCGTCCCCGACCCCAGGCCAGACCAAGGTAGCATGCTCAAACCAGGAGGAACTGGGTCTTTCCGGTCTCCCCAGAGGAATTACTCCCAAGGCCCCAGAACGAATCATGGCGCTCCCTGGTTTCTGTCCCTCCGGTACTAGCCTTCCGGACCCCCATCATACCAGTGAGGGTACTGTACAACAACCATCCCCGTAAACTAGAATGGTCGGTAGCACCCCCACTGGACACTGATAAGAACAGATACTACACTTGATCTTAGCCAAAAGGCCGAGAAGCGTCACAAAGAGGCTTCTGGTCGAATCGGGCATTAGGCCTAGTACACATGAGAAAATGGGTTGAAAAATATTGCTCTTAGAGCAATTGTCTGATTGTTGGTACTAAGCTATGGAGAGCCGATCATGACCGTTAATGAGAAATTATTCAAAGGGATTGTGACATAAATGTACAGATTTGAGTAGATAAGATGTGACCTGTAGCAATATGTAATCGTAAATTTAGTTCATTCCTTGTCATTAAAGATGTGTTCAGAATTAAGGCATATGGTCATCCATTAGCATATGAAAAGAAACTGAGCTTCCTCAGGCTGGAAGTGACACCTGGGGTGCTAATAAGATTTTGTCACCTATATGTAATCAGACTTTGCCACCTTCCTGAAGTTTAAAAGAGGAACACAGGCGTTTCGGCTTCATGACACCAGGCGGGCCCCGATCTGTCTAGGGAGCTCTAAAGTATATACATAGATCAAAGGAGTATGTTTCATCCCTCATGAAAGCTAAAATATTAGTTGCAGAGAGATGAAAATACTTCCTTCTGATTGAGCACTCTGTGGGCTACATCGGCATGTAAAAACGGTGTTTGTGGCTAGAGATGAGCGAAGTGGAATTCGTTTCGAATATCAGGAAAAATTCGATTCGCATCGAATCCGAATTTTAGCAAACTTCGGGTGCACGAATCGAATTTTTCCCGATCAGCCGGCAAAAGTGTCACTGCAGAGAGCTCCGCTATTTCTGACAGTTCTGACAGTTCATTTACAGCGGTTGAAACATTGTATCTATTTGTTTCCATTTAGGATACAGATGTTTTTATTCGGAAATAAATAGATACAATGTTTCAACCGCTGTAAATGTGAAGGAACTCTCAGAGAACTGTCAGAAATAGCGGAGCTCTCTGCAGATACACTTTTTGCTGTACTGGAATTCTTCTTCTTTTCATTCTTCTTCTTTTCATTCTTCTTCTTCTTCTTCTTTTCATTCTTCTTTTCATTCTTCTTTTCATTCTTCTTTTCATTCTTCTTTTCATTCTTCTTTTCATTCTTCTTCTTCTTCTTTTCATTCTTCTTCTTCTTCTTTTCATTCTTCTTCTTCTTCTTTTCATTCTTCTTCTTCTTCTTTTCATTCTTCTTCTTCTTTTCATTCTTCTTCTCCTTTTCATTCTCCTTTTCATTCTTCTTTTCATTCTTTTCATTCTTCTTTTCATTCTTTTCATTCTTCTTTTCATTCTTCTTTTCCTTCTTCTTTTCATTCTTCTTCTTCTTCTTTTCATTCTTCTTCTTCTTTTCATTCTTCTTTTCATTCTTCTTCTTCTTTTCATTCTTCTTCTTCTTCTTTTCATTCTTCTTCTTCTTCTTTTCATTCTTCTTCTTCTTCTTCTTCTTTTCATTCTTCTTTTCATTCTTCTCATTCTTCTTTTCATTCTTCTTCTTTTCATTCTTCTTCTTTTCATTCTTCTTCTTTTCATTCTTCTTCTTCTTCATTCTTCTTCTTTTCATTCTTCTTCTTCTTCTTTTCATTCTTCTTCTTCTTCATTCTTCTTCTTTTCATTCTTCTTCTTCTTCTTTTCATTCTTCTTCTTCTTCTTTTCATTCTTCTTCTTCTTCTTCTTCTTCTTTTCATTCTTCTTCTTTTCATTCTTCTTCTTTTCTTTCATTCTTCTTTTCATTCTTCTTCTTTTCATTCTTCTTTTCATTCTTCTGCTTCTTCTTTTCATTCTTCTTCTTTTCATCTTTTCATTCCTCTTCTTTTCATTCTTCTTCTTCTTTTCATTCTTCTTCTTCTTCTTTTCATTCTTCTGCTTCTTCTTTTCATTCTTCTTCTTCTTCTTTTCATTCTTCTTCTTTTCATTCTTCTTTTCATTCTTCTTTTCATTCTTCTTCTTCTTCTTCTTTTCATTCTTCTTCTTCTTCTTCTTTTCATTCTTCTTCTACTTCTTCTTTTCATTCTTCTTTTCATTCTTCTTCTTTTCATTCTTCTGCTTCTTCTTCTTTTCATTCTTCTTCTACTTCTTCTTCTTCTTCTTTTCATTCTTCTTCTTCTTCTTTTCATTCTTCTTCTTCTTCTTCTTTTCATTCTTCTTCTTCTTCTTCTTTTCATTCTTTTCATTCTTCTTTTCATTCTTCTTCTTCTTTTCCTTCTTCTTCTTCTTCTTCTTTTCCTTCTTCTTTTCATTCTTCTTTTCATTCTTCTTCTACTTCTTCTTTTCATTCTTCTTCTTCTTCTTCTTTTCATTCTTCTTCTTCTTCTTCGTCGTGCCCCGTGACTGCCCAAATGAGTGAAGTGTGCGGTGATTCTAAGATCGACGGCACTCATCTGCATGTCATACTGACTGACAGTATTATTTCTCTTCCCCAGCAGACTCCAAGGGCATTTAAATTAAAGGTACAGTGTTCTGCACTAATATAAAGGCTCTCTGAAGCCTAGAAACCCTTTTAATAAGTTAAATTCGCGGCGAATAAATTCGCATCGAATCGAATTTCTCCCGCAAATTCGGCGAATCAGCCGAATCAAATTTTTGAATAATTCGCTCATCTCTATTTGTGGCCTATGTAGAATGCCAGAAAAAGTCAGGAAATGGTTATGTGGCGCTGGATTGCGACAGCTGAACAGTGATTGGTACTGTCGCGATCGGACCGATGCGCTGGTGTCGGAAATTCAATCCCCGACTTGGTGATTCAAACCGTTCCTGGTCCAATTGACTTTGGGCAGTTCAGCACCCAGAACAGCCTGTGGGCGGGTACAGGAACACCCCCCAGAGTCAATTGGCCAAGAACTAATGTCCCACCTACGTCCATATCCCCATAAATTGAGGACCCTGACATTGGGACATGGTGATTTGTATGGAGCCAGTTCTATTTGACTGGCAGGTTGCGGACTCTGACTTGCTCCAGTCGCAGGATAAATCTTGGTAAGTTTTATTTCTGTTTTTTATTCCCTTGTATTTTATAGTTAATAGTCTATGTGTGTCGTCTTGTATTTTTTGTATTTTCTGTAACTTTTTATACTTTGTACATATTTTATGCACTGCCCACTTTCAGGATATTAAATCTTAAAATTAATAAGTGACTTCTGGGTATTTAAGCACGGGCTCATATCTCCGGAGAGATTAGATTGTATGGTATTTTAGTGTCTTTATATGCTCGATCAAGCTCATTGCCAATCTGTATGCAATTGCACTGCGTGTTGGCAGATTGCGTGCACATTGTAAAGATAACAGATCTGCCAGAGATCTGTGTGTGTGGTGTCCCAACAGACCGTTCTGCGGATAAACTGTTGGGTGGTGGCCAGCTACCGTTTGTGGTGTGTCTGGTGTGGGGGGGTGTGGACAGTGGAAGAGTGATTCGCATCGGGGTTCTGGCTAGTAGGATAGCTGGAGGGATCCTAGAATGGTGTGTGATTGCTAAGCTGGTCCTCAACTCTAATTAGTGCACCAGATTGTATATAAAATTTGTATCTGCCAGGGTGTGGTCGACCGGCTGGATTGGAGTGGAGTCTCCCTCCGGTGGTGGCAAAGAGGTAGTGCGGGCTGTGAAAGCGTATCATGGCCGGTCTTATATACGTGTATATATATATTCAAAGTTATGTCCCCTTATTCCCTCTTACCCCAAGTCACGGCCACACGTGCGTGCCTCGGTTAGCTAGTCGCTGTGGTGTGGGCGTGTGGGTGAACGCGTGACAGGGATAAGCACAAAAATGTATCTCATACGATACCAGAACGAACGATTTTTATGTAACAAGTACAGTATTCGTCCAAAATAATTTGACCAAGACCAGGTATGCTTGGAAACTAAAGAATACATTACAATACAATACATTACATCCCTTCTGAAGTGTGTATTCTGTTGTACAAGAATTTTCGTAACTCTAGTAACCTCTCCATTTTTATTATGACACTAGCATGCAAAAAAAAAAAAAAAAAGACGATCATTTAATATTTTCATCATGTGTATGAGGCTTTCCAGCCCTGGATACAGTGGTGGTCAAGCCCCAAAAAATAAACCACAAACATTAATCTTTTAATGTTCCTAATAGGTGAGAGGGAATTGGCGGAGACCACTTTCCCTGGAGATGAACTGTACATCACTGATGAATGTGCTATGGATGCGGTGTTCCTCACCCTGAAAGTCATGGGCGTGTGTGAGTCCATATTGTATTGGTGCTCCATGGCATTTCTCTTATATACTAATCAAAAGCTCATCTGCCATGGGTCTTTATATCCCTGCATTACTGTATTCTGCCAGTCATGCTTTATCTACCAGCTAATTACCATCTGATATAAAGGATGATGGGGAGTAATCCCTTTACATGGATCTCTTAATCCCTTTTTTTTCTTTCTTTCTTTCTTTTTTTTGTAAACCTGATGAGTAACATTTTAAGATGGAGATCTTTGTTTTTTCCTGGACTTTATATTCTTTCTAAGGTAAAGTTTTTAAAGATGCACCCCAGTCTACAATAAAATAAAACCTTGAAATGCACACAAGGAGCACCGTGTTACCTACTGGGTACTTCATTTTTTCAGCTAGACATTGCTGAAGTATACCGGCCCTCTTTAGTCCAGTTTGTTGGTAATCTGGTGTTCTGAGATGCTTTACTTTAGGCTTTACTTCCAGTGACCCTATGAGGAATTTATTTGCCTATTTTCTTGCAATAATGAAATAAAATGAATTAAGCTAAAGAAAAAAAAATATCCTTTAATATCAAAGTAAAAAAAGATGTTATATTTACCTTCTCTTTGCAATGATATTGCACAGAGAGGGCCCTACTTCCTCATCTGGAAGTCCCCCGCTGTCTGCTTTTCTTTGCTTCAGTTGTCTCCTCTGACCATCCATGAAACTGACAAAATGCTGGAGTAGTACAGGAGCCAAGTAAGTGTTTGGGGATGGCGATGTTTAGAACAGGTGGGTGGCGGGGGGTCTTTTTTTACCTTAATGCAGGGAATGCATTATGGTAAAAAACATTTTGAATTAATACCACTTTAATTGAATGCCCTCACCTGATTTGTTAACTAGCTGTATGGTAATAATACATAATCAAAGGATAAAGCTGTATGTTGCTGTAATCAGTAGCTCCAGAAACCTTGGCAACTGATGTTATATGCAAATCTTGACTTTTCCTGTGATCCTTAGGTTTTGTTTACCTCCAAAGCCTCCAGTCTGTATTTACAAGCAGCCTCCATGACCAGAAAAGTCAATTTTGCATACATTAAGCAAATGTGTGCCCACTAAAGTATGCACACTAAAATATTTACATATTCTGAAGAAGTAGCAAAACAAGCCCCCATTCATCTTTGTATTTATAAGCATTGTGAGGAAATTCATTTTCAAAGTTCACAACACAGGTATTGAAATCCTAACTCTTTTCCTATTACTTTGTATTGCACTAAAATCTTGTCTTGCTGTTGGCCTTTTAATACAAACACTCAACAGGTGTTTCCCAGCTGTTAGAAACCAGCTGAACTCAATCGTAAACCTTTTTATCTTGATCTTTGAGTATCTTCTAGACCAGGGGTCCCCAAAACATTTAAGCAAAGGGCCAGTTTGCTGTCTTTCAGGATTTAGGTGGGGGCCAGACTGTGACCAGTGGGAGAAGAAAATGGCTCGGTATCATTGCTTGTAATGGGAGGAAGAAGGCCCCATTGTTGGTATCAATGGGAAGAATAGTTCCATCGTTGGTGTCAGTAGAAGGAATGGTGTCCCAGAAGGGCCAGTTAAAGGCAAGCAAGGGGCCACATTTGGCACCTGGGCCACAGTTTGGAGACCAGTGTTTCTCAATTTTTTTTTCAGTCAAGGCAATCTTTAAAATTCTGCATCTGAACGCACACCATTCTAAAGCGTAAAAATATAAACTAATAGTTTTACATATAAGAGCAAAATCCATACACATAGGATACACAACATTACAGGTGATTTATTCTTTCAAAGCAAATACATCTTTGCACAACAGTACTTACTAGTATTCCAATGTTTTTGCTCTCCTTCAGTTTCTCTCCCTCATTCAGTTAATGTGACCTCAGTGCTGACAAAGAAGCCCAGACAAGGGCAGGCTTGATCCACCCTCTGGCTTGTATACAATTTTAGGCACTTTTTTTCCCAAGTCGCACCTAAAGAAACCTTATGGCACCCTGATTGAAAAATGCTGCTCTACACCAGTGTTTCTCAACCTTTTTTCGGTCAAGGCACCCTTTAAAATTATGGACACTCTTGAGGCACCCCTAGAGTGTCCATAATTTTAAAAGGGCACCCCATTCTAAAATGTGAAAAACTATTCTAATAGTTTTATATAATGCAGCAACATCTACACATGTAGGACACCCAACATTAGAGGTGATTTATTCTTCCAAAGCAAATACACTTTTGCACACTGGTACTCCAATGTTTCTCTCCTCCCTCACTTTTTCTCCATCACTGAGCTAATGTGACCCCAGCACTGATGGAGAGGGGCAGGAGAAGGTCAAACTAGGATGCTGTGCAGGCAACTGACATCCTCCTTATCAACTGATGATGTCATTGGTTGTCAGGATGCGGGCGGCTAGAAGGCTGTAATGGTACACAATGAAAATCTGAACCTGTGTGTAACTAAAAGGCAAACTTGTTCCACCCACTGGCTTGTATACAAGTTTTGGGAAATTTTTAGACATTTCGCCAAGGCACCCCTGAGAAGCCTCAAGCCACCCCTGGTTGAGAAAGACTGTTCTAGACCTTTTACTATGAGCTTAGCATTTGTAGGTGATTTGATTTTGTTTTTTTGGGGTAACTTTGAACTGCAAAACACTTAGGTTTAAATGGGGCTGAGAGAATAACTTCACATTAAAAGTGAGAGGTGAATGAGGGCTTGTTTTTAAGACTTTTTGTTGCTTGTTAACTCGTGTATTGTCCATAAGCTGGGCACAGGGGGAATTGTATTTGTCAACAGATTAAAGCCCATCTCCATGCTTTGTTAAAGGAGACGTACAGCCAAAGCTAGTGGATCACAGTAGTGCAGTTCGTTCTGCACTCCTGTGACTTGTTTTCAGACGACAGTGGGCTAAAATCTGCTGGTGGCTGATGCCACTCACCTGGTCAAAGCTGGGGAAAGATCATGACCATGTGGGCGGGATCTACCCAGTTGCCTGCATCGGCACCTAGCTCAGCCTCTCAGCGAGCCACTGAGAGCTTGAGCCAGCCATTTCCACCCCCTCCACCGCCCAGCGCTCCAGTGAGTTCTGGGAGGGCTAAGCAGACCGATGACTGACAGTCACCAAGCTCTGTTCACAGTGGCAGAGAAAACTGAGTGATCAGTGGTGTCTGATCGCTCAGTTCTCACCCTTAAAGCCAGCAAGGATTAGATGCAGCAAGGTAAGTGTGAAAAAAAAGAACATAATTCTCTTTTAATTCTTTTCTCTTTCTTTATAAACTCCAAAATAAGCACATTTTGTGCAAATACATTCATCATGTGTATTCTTACTTGAATCTCAGTGTGTTTTGTGTATTTCTTCCAGATCTGTGCAGTAATCCATTGTGAAAGTTTGCCTTTGTGCAGGAGCTTCCTGTAACAAAGACCGACCACTGCTGCTCTCTCTTCTTGTGCAGGGCGACTGGTCTGGACTCTGCCCCATCCTATAGTTTTCTGCAGGCAGCCTGTAGTGGGTGGAGCCTGCTGGGTCCCTCCCACAGCTCTGTTCCCTGCACAGGCTTTGTACAGCACAGTAATGATGTCACTGCTACTTTTTACAAGATAATATTGGGGTACATATAAAGTGGATTTATATGCTTTATGGCTATTATAGAGGAACATATTTAAATTCATGTTTTTGTTCCCGGAGTTTTTAGCTTTAATGTAATAGTACCTACCTTGTCCATGCCACTTCACAAGTTCATACATCTTGGTTCTTCTTTTTTTTTTTTTTTTGTCTACATTTCCCTGTACACGTTTAGATGTTTGAAGTGAACAAAGGTTCTGTTCACCTCAGGTTACTTGTAGTAAATGTTGCTCAGGTCTGTCTATGTAGTTCAGCTGAGCACTCATCAGTGCTCATCACAATAAATTGTACTCCACCCCATGTATTGCATGAAGCCACCTTCTACAGTCCTGTCCCCTGTGCTATTGTTCATATTGAGCCATGTAAGATTTTTTTTTTTTTTTGTAAGGAATAATTGGTACTTGACTACAGTTAATTGAGCAGAACCCCTATAATGGCCTTTAGAAAATGTATGCGGAGTGTGCTTTATAGCGTGTCACTTCTCTCCATAACCCTATAAAGACTTCATTAAGTCTGTACAGACGACGTGACTAAGGCCTTGTACTGCTCAGGAGCTCATATTTCTACTGTAGGTTTAATTGTTTGAATCCATTCTGTAAAGTATGGGAAGCTTAAAGGAGAACTTTTCTTTGAACAAAACTTTCTGTACTTTCTAATGGCAGAGCTGTTATGATTTTTACATAAAACTTTCTAAAGTTACAGCATAGGAAATACTTGGAGCACAACCTAGCTGCTCAGTTTTTTCATCTAGGCTTTGCTATAAACGTACTTGTCTATGCATTCTATTTTTGGTGATCATGAAACCCCTGTTGATACCTGTTTGAAATGCAGGAATGTTGCCCTACCACACCTTTGTTTACCGCCTGTATAAAAGTGCTATTACTAAGTTTAACAGAACTTCTTCATCAAAGCTAACAGATTCACATCTGCCTTGGAAGTTTGACTCTCATCCATGATATATAAAACGGAGAGACAGGAAATTGCATGGATTCAGGAATTATTCCAGCAACATTACGTGTGTCGATTGAGTACCCTGTACACACTGGAAGCATTGATGGAAGAATCTCCACTGCTGGCAATTGTGTTTAAGCAGCAACAGCGACAGTGGCTGAAAGGATACAGTTGCTGTTCGGCCAATAATTTTTCACTCGATGGGCAACCATCGGCTTGAATTTCCAAAATTAATCTGTAAAAATTGCAGCTTTTTTTGGAGGCCTCGAGTTGATTAGGCCTACCCAGCTTTACAGTAATTGGGAGCCCCTGAGAGCCAGGAATGCGCAAAGCACAAGTCTGTTTAAAGCCAAAATTTTTTCTATGTATTGGAGAGTTATAGGAGAAGTGGGGCCAAAGCTCTTTTGACCCAACGTGTCCTGTAGGCCACACTTCATTCTGCACTCCTGTGACCCGTATTCAGCCAACAGTGGGCTTACGCCCCCTGTCGGCCAACATCACTAATCCAGTCCAGGCTCTGGGGAGATCCGGCCTTTAAAGTCGGGATGCACCCAGATTCCTGATTGGCAGTTGGATCAGCATCTCTGCTCACCAAAGACCGAGAACCAAGTGATCAGCAGCTTCTCGGTCTTAGAGGCGGTAGGAGACAGATGCAGCATCGAAGAGCTGCTGCATCCACCTAGGTGACTATGTAAGTTTTATTTTTTGTAATTCCTGAACATCTCTTTTAAATACCGCAGCAATGTTGATACTTTGATACCCCTATTTTTGCACCGTGCTGTTTGTCTAAAGTAGGGTACACACGATAAGAAAATCGGGCGAAAATTTCCATATGAGGAACGATCATGCGATTTTCTGGTAGCGTGTACCTAAATTTCGGCAGCCAATTCAGACCTTCCAAAAATTTCCAAAGGGACAAACTCCAAAATTTTTCTCGTACGTGAATATAACTAATGATTTTCGTTTATTGTGTACTGTTTGCTTATGAGAAAAATCGGATACAAAAGACAGCGCATGATCAGAAACAATAAACAAAAATATAATCTACCTATAACGTTTCTACGTCAAACAAAAAAAAAAAAAGCTTTTGTCGTGAGAATTTTCGTACAATGAGTTCCACTCTCTGGTACGACCTGCTGCAAACAATTGAGGAAAACCGGACAATCGCTTGTCCAATTTTCTAAGAGTATTTACCCTACTAGGAGTAGGGTAAGAATGATGACCTTATCAGTGTGCTTCCTCCTTTTCATTGTCCTGTCCTGTGTTTTATTCCTCAATTAATCTGCAGCTGAGGAAAGAAAAAGGCAGGAAGAGTCTGGTGTCTGGCTGGAATTCCTTGTCACAAGACTAGCTGGACAAAATAAAAGTACTTTGGCAAGTAGAATTGGTCCCATATCTGCATTTGGCCATTTGTTTGGATTTCATCTTTAATATGGTGGCATTATAAAGATAATCTAGATAATAAATTCTTTTGTAGATCCTAGTAAGTGTATACCTAAAATCCCAAGTGTTCTAGTTCTCCAATACCTTTTTTTTTTTTTTTTTTATAGCAGTGTGGGTTGGGGTTTCCAAGAATGCCGAGAGGTAGGTTACACTCTCTTTAGGCTTTTATGAGTTTGGTTTTGCTGATGCATAGAGTTACCTATGAGCCTTGCTGGTCTGGTTTGATGTTAACAGTAAACCTGTATCTGAAGCCTAGAGGTACAGTGAATGGTAATATAAAACCATCACTTTAGTCTTTGTGTTGAAAGGTAACGCGAACAAAGATATCCGTATCGTGTGTTATTTTTCCCTAGATGACTTCAAATAGCCATCATCTACGGAATCCTACTCAATCCTAATGGCAATCCCCAGGTTTATCATTTTCAATGTCTGCTACGTTCTTGTCTGATCGATATGTATAACATAGCTCACCGGGAAGGGGCTGCACAGCCAGGAAGTGAGAGATCAATAAAAAGAGCTTTAATTTATCCTTGTCCCATAGGTAACTGTCACAATCAACGGAACTCCTACATCTCTGGAAGTAATGCGTGTTTATATGCCACATCCTATCTAAACATAAGAGACTTTATACCATGTACAAATGTGCATACGATGTGTCGTGGTTAAGGAAGGTCTGCAGTTATGCTGCAGCTGATCTCTTTCTATCACTTGCTTACTGTACTGCATAGGTTATTTGTGGTGGGGGTTGTGGTGGCCATCTTGGTAGAGGCAGGGCTTTGCATTCCTATGCATCTCCCCCCTGATCATTGATGGGATGATGATCAAGAAGTAAATAAAGTGGAGGAGGCTCAACAGATCAAAGAATGAATGAAGCAATAGCAGGGGGATCCTTCCTTACCTACCAACAAGGAGAACAGTGAGCAGCACAGCAGTGATATCACCTTAATATCTTTCAGGCTAGCTGTCAGAGGCACAGTGCCTTAGACAATCTCACATTGCTGATACAGCTGTGAGGCTTACGTTACAAGCAATGCAGTGCAAATTTATAGAAGGTATTCAAACCAAATAATACTTTTTTTTTTTTTTTTTTTTTTTTTTAAGGAGATAAACTCCAACATTTCTAGATGTTCTTATAACTTCGCAAATCATCAGGTTTTTAAACACCTATCTACTTTAAGGCTGGGTTCACACTGATGCGGTGTGGAATTTGCAGTGTTTTGCAGCATCAGAATCGCACCCGCTCATGCAAACCGATGCGGGTGTGTATGTAACAACACCCTGAAATTGTTCTGCAAAACGCGGTGCTATGTGCAGAATCAGATGGCATAGGTGTGAATACCCAATCGATCCGATTCTAGTGCGGACCCAAAAAAGTGTCCTGCACACTGAACCGGTGCAATTTGAACCATACATAATGTCTGGCTCCAATCGCACCACACACAAATCGCATGTGATTTGCACAGGAATGCGGTGCGGTTCCTGTGCGAATCATATGCAATGTACCGCACTGCATTAGTGTGAACCCTGCATAACTGTTCAGAAAAGTGTCAGTCCACCCAATGTTAGTATTCTGGTAATGGGTAGAGTCTGGTTGGCTGAATTAGTTACTGCTGCTTTGTTTCTCAAGGATTCTAGCAACAACATATTGGTGAAATTGCTTGTTCTCTCCACCACTGACCTTGGAGTCTTGCTGGGGGAACCAGTGCTAAATTGGAGAATGAAAGACAACACTGGAGATAAAAATGAGTATAGCTTTTTTTTTTTTTTTTGTCTCAAAAGCTGCTATTTTTTTTATTGTCCAAACTGGAATTGGACTTTAAGTTGAGATAAAATCAGAATTTATAAGTCAGCTTGTCACAGCCCCTTTTAGAACTGTTAACACAGACTCCTTTAAATTACAGTTTATTAATAGACAGCTTCACCAAGTCAATCCTGTGATGCTGTGAAAGCTAATCAGTAAAATTGCAGAGTTTTGCCTGGTCATTTAATTATGGGCTGCTCATCCAGAACCAGACACGACGAAGCAATCAGGCCTTCCTTGTGCCTCTTGCTGGGAATGTGACTAACCTCGTCCATAAAGCTAGCAGTCAATTTCTAAGTCTAAATTTTTAAAGTAAACCCTTCAGCATGTTTTACATAATAATTGTTCCTGCATAGGGCAGTTCATTCCTGTAGATGCATGCACACAAAGGACAACAATAAAAAACATTAGAGGGTAGTGTGATTTGAAGGTGCAATCTTATCATCCTCCAAAAAAATCTGCATTTTTCAGTGCTTCCCTCTAATATGTGGACTTAATGTGTGACATTCACATATAGCAAGGTAGAGGCACAGTAGACCCTCTGCATGCATTATGGCTTGGGGGGGGGGGGGGGGGATAGGTACAGTTTGGACTTGGTTTTCTCAACTGGACAAACCTTATCTGTCATTTTCTGCTGGTCATCCATAGATCTATATTGGAAAGTGAAGGCTCTGGCATTTGATGGGTAAATGGCAGGGGGTGAGGCTTAATGGTAGCAGTAGATGGGGCTTAATCTGCGTGTATAGATCCTAGATCAAAACCAGCAGTTTTTATACCTTCGAAAATATTTTCTAGGCTATACAAAACCCCATATTTCAAATGCTGCATTCCTAGTGCTTCCCATAGCCCTAGATATGTTGTAGCATACGTTGTGATATCTAAAGAAGAGGGCATTGCCCTTGAAATGCGTAAGCTACACCCCTGTGGATGGACATGCTTTCAGCATTGGGACTGGTTTATGTTACATGCTCTATCATGTACTATTGTGAGTACATTGGAATTTGGTTTTATTTATTAAAGGGCCTTAGTCTTGGTTCACATTTCTGTGAATGTCATGCGATGTGATCATTCAAATCACATGCAATGATTGACAATGGAACTGTTTTAATCAGTGTGACTCTGACTTTATCGGAGTCACACTGATTGGAAAAGTAGTTCCTGCGCTACTTTTTCCCGATTTGGGGTGCGACTTGCATGAGGTCGCATTGATGTCTATGAAGTTTCACCCAAATTCTCACTGCCATCCAATTTTGAAATTGTGCATCTTAAAGTGAAGTTGCACGATTTCAGAGTTGATCCAGTGTGTGATCCAGGGCTTTATGATAATACACTAGGCTTGTAAGTAGTCTTCTTTTATTATATACGGTGTGGCATATATTGCATGGTAAATGCCCTTTTTTTTTTGTTTAGTTGTTTATCTGTATGGTTATGTGATCACAAAGCTCCATATCGTCTATGTAATGGCAGCTGTTGGCAGAGAACTCTTTCCCTTTCCAACAGTGCCTAGAGCAGAGGTAGGCAACCTGTGGCTCTCTAGCTGTTGTGGAACTACATTTCCCATGAGGCATTGCAACATTACAAAACTGACAGTTACAGCTATGACTTGCAGAGGCATGATGGAACTTGTAGTCCTGCAACAGCTGGAGAGCCGCAGGTTGCCTACCCCTGGCCTAGAGTTATGGCCATCCATGGGTGACATCACTGCAAACTGATTCAGCCATGTAGTAGGACCACCATATAAAATAGGAGACCGCGTTGCTGTCATGTAACCACATGAAGAAAGGATCATTTTTTTTATATATGCTACATTGTATGCAGACCAATGGAGTAAAATTAGGGCGGCAGCATTTAAAGGGTGGGGCATTACATAGCATAAATAACTTCAACTTTAAGAGGTATCGTAATGTCATAAAGGGCATCTAGAAAAAATGGGACAAAGTGCAGTGTAGTGGGACGAAGTGCAGTATTTTTTTTACACTATTTAGTTCCTGGTGGCACAAAGTACATGTAGTACTTTATCCCATAAGGACCTAAAAAAAATGGCGATTATTCTTTAACCAGTTAAGGGCTGGATAAGGAGTGTTAAACAGTAGCAAACATGATGATCCCATTCTGGCTCAGGTTTTTCGTCAGTCCCTGTTTGCTCTGATTTCAGTCTACAGAAGTTTTATGACGATGCTGATGTTAAAACCACATTTGCAAAATGATACTTGTCTGGTTTCAATCTAGATGTCTCATTTTCCTAAGTGTCCCTTCAGTCCCGAAAACCCTGCCTAGATTTAAACAATTGCCATGTGTGCTGTGGGCTTCTAATGGCACCTCGCTCTCGATGTAATGACACCAGTTATGAGAGTGACGGAGAGGCAGGGAGTGCCATGCACTTTTGTTTTCCTTACTCATTATGATGAATATCTTGGCACGGCTTGCATTTGTCATGTTAACCTAGTAATTCCCTTTGGAAATACAGCGTAATAAACAAGTCTGTAAAAATCATAGGACTTCATTAGCCTACAGGAATGGTGTCTGAGTTTCATATCATCTGTGTAAAACTTATGAGCATGGTGTTTTTATGAGCCTTCAAAGGGCACCTATTCCTGTGTGTAATCTAGTATAGTAAGGCTCTATTTAAAGATAATTGGAGTTTTATTGAAAACTGGAGGCACACACTAGCTACTGAAGGGTGACTTTTCACATTGATAAAGTCTTTTTTTGCAGCATGGTGCCACCATTACTTAACTGATTGGTCTTCAAATCCAGGACTTTGCTGGAGGGAGACACAGGCAAAGTCTTTACCAGGCTATTAGTGAAAAATGGCCAGCCTGACACAGACCCACCCTCCAACTTTTGCTTTGGAGTTTGCCAAGTACTTCAGTGTGAAAGTTCTAGTCTGTTTAAAAACTGTTTCAGAACATATCTAAGTGCCGCTATAGATGGAGGGAGAGTAACATTATTATTATGATTTTATTGCTGTTTATGACCGTGTTAGAGTTTCCTCTACTTCCTATGCCTATGGTGATCATGCACGAAATGAGTGGGAAAGGGGAACATTGGGTCTTCAGAGCAGAAAAGCCCAGAAAGCAATAAAAAATATTTTCTGAAGTTCAGATCGTTACTTGCTGTACTAAGATTTTTTTTTTTTTGTAATATTATTGTGTCCCTATTAGATTACCCTGGAGGGAAGTGAGGGAATATCTACTCAACAGTGACACAAACAAAAATAAAACCTGTATGGAGCCTGTCCTCCCCCTCATCCAAAATAAAAGTTTCAGGTTAAAGCAGAACTTTGGCCAAAAGTTTATTTTCCGCTCTCTCTGCTCCCCACCCCCACCCTCCTTCATATTTGCCACATTTTTTTTTGGTGGGGGGAGTGGGTACCTGTTTTTGACAAGTCAAAAACCAACAAAAATTCCTAACTCACTTACCAGCCAGCCTGCAACACACCAAATTACCCTGTCGAACAGTTTACACCTTCCCTGTACTGAGGTAGAGATGTTTTCTAGACCAACCTTTTTTCCAGTCAAATCACCATTTAAAATTTATACACAATCTAGAGTCCCCCCATTTTAAAATGTATGAAACGTAACGAATAGTTTTACGTAATGCAGCAACATCTACACACATAGGACACCCAACGTTAGAGGTTATTTATCCTTACAAAGCAAATACATCTTTGCACACTGGTACTGACTAGTATTCCCTTCTTATCAACCAATGACATCATTCATTGGTTTTTAGGACACTGACGGATAGAAGGTTGTAATGGTGCGCAATGAAGGCCTGTAGCATTGTATAACTAAAAAGCAGGCTTGATCCACCTGCTGGCTTATATACAATTTCTTTTGGCAATTTTTAGGTATTCTGCCAAGGTACCCCTGAAGAAACCCAAAGGCACTGCTGGTTGAAAATGGCTGTTCTAGACTTCCATTTACATAGGCTATTTTGGCTTTGTTACAAAAATGAAATAATATGGGTGTAACGCGTTACTATACGTGAACTTCTCTTTTAACCAAAGTCCATAATTCTGTTGCTTCTCCGCTTACTGCTATCATGTCAGATCAGATTTATCTTGTCTCCTGAATGTGTAGCAATGCAAGGAATATGAAGGAGAGGACTGTCCATAAGCTGGCAAAACTGGTGGATTTTGGGATATCCCATAATGTACAGTGGTCTGACTAATCCTTTGTTCTCTATAAATCCAGGTCCCTCTATCTCTGTTTCTGTGAGGAGAAAATACAGCTGATTGTAGACTTCACAAACCTCCCATAAATATTCAGATTCTCAGGCTTTAACGTTTATGAAATGGCTGGAGTCTTGCTTTCCGTTTGCGTTCGTCAATAATGAATAGGTAGACTTCTTAATTTATTTTCAAATTAAGTTAATACACTGCATTTGTTTTTTATTGCTTCCATTCCGCATCGGATCACTTGACAAGCTGGTGTTCTGGGCCTCATGAATATGGGAAGAGAACCTTTCCAGGAATTGATAAAGTCAATAGCATGAATATTGTTACGTTTGCCCTTTTTGGAGGAAATCCAAGGGGAGCCCCAAGCTGTGACATTTTTCTTATATGAAAACCTTACAGCTGAAAAATAGATTGCTGCCAAGTACTGTTAGAAACGGTGTTGCTGTGCATTGCTGAGTGGTTCAGATACAAATTCAAACCCTTTCATAGAAGAAATATTTTACAGTGGTTTAGCTTCTTATATCTAAAGGTTAAAGATAAAATCTTAATGAAATTGATAGCAATGCTTGAAATTCATATAGGGAAGAACTGCCAGCCTGCTGAGGTATTACATTTTTCATCCATCCATAGCTGTTGTCCACCTGGTCACCCAACTCGTTCTGTTGGTGAACTAGAAACCCCGCTTAGGTGTTTTGGAGAAATGGACGCCGCTCAGACCAGCCCAAGGAGTCCGATGTGTAGGATGGCCTCAGCCACTGCTCGGCCATGCCCTCTGACATGTTTCCACCTGCCCAGAAGCCCCATGGGTGGGGTGAAAAGCATCAGAGGGTGTGGCTGGAGCTGCAGGTGAGGCCATTCTACACACCGGACTTCCTGGGCTGGTCTGAGCGGCGTCCATTCCTCCAATACATAGAAGTTATTGGAACCATTCACGGATGCTTCTCCCTCTTCTTACACTGGCAAGGTGATGGCCTCCATTTGTTACCTAGCTTGGAGCGGCGCTACAAGCCTTTTAACACCGTTCCCTCTTGGTGGTTGTTGTTGTTTAATGTCAGAGAAATATTTCACAGGACTGCTGCTACTACTGTGTCCATTAGTGATGTGGTTGCCAGTGGGTTGTATCATAGAGCACAGTGAGCAACACATCATCCAACAAACTCAGAAGTTTTTCCAATGCTGGTGATTTTTCTTTCACTTCAAGAACCATGGCTATCAAGTGGGTGGCAGTGAGGTGAGTTTATACAGTGTTGCTTTGAAAGGTAAAGTCTTTTGGGGCTGAGACTGTCATCTGATCCAGGATTCACTATTTAGTGGATCGTTGACCAGGGACAGACATGCATCTAGAGCAGGGTTTCTCAACCAGGGTTCGATGGAATCCTAGGGTTCCTCCAGAGATTGCCAGGAGTTCCTTGAGCAATGAGCAATTTCTTCCTCTTAGATAAGTTCCCACTGAACTTTTTAGCTATCTGTAAGGGAAGGGGGTATTTCTTCTCAATGACCACAACTGTAAGGAGCTTTCTTCCCAATGACCATCATACTAATGTATCATGAGTTGTAGATATAGTAATTTTTAGCAGAAGTTCTCTGAGACCGGAAAGGTATTTCAAGGATTCCCCTGTGTCGAAAAGGTTGAGAAAGGCTGCTCTAGAGTCAGAAAAGTTGGATCTCCTGTCTTGCATCTTCATTACAAGTCAATAACTTTCTAGGAAGGGAAGCCAGAATTAAGATAAAAATGGATTTAAAAAAACTTTTAGGTTCTGAGTTCTTTGTGTGTTTTCCACTACTTTATTGTAGTAATGCTGCTTTTGCATTGCAGATAAAGGAGGTTATGCAATAACCCTGGCCTCTTCAGTATCTAATACAAGCTCTCAGCCTCGCTCTGTGTTACTGCTAATGAGCTTGTAGTGAGTGTGTGATTCCCATACAGAGACTGGAAGCAATTAGCCACTGTGCATAATGCAGCTATGAGCTCCCGCCAGAAAGCCAGCGCTCCCAGCTTAGCAGACGATGCAGCGTTCTGAGAACAGTCAGCTTGATTATATGTAATCCACTGAAGAGCCCGGTGTAAACACAGCTCATTTCTCTGCCGCTTGTTCAGCCTGTTCTTAAATCTTTATTTTCTATCACTGCTAATACAGTTAAGGGAAAGAGCCTCTTATGCTTGCATTGGTCTGTATGTCTCAGCACACTTAAAATGAGCAATGTTTCTGTTCCATTCCCAAATATTTTGCGGTGCTGGGGTGAATATAATTGGTCGTGAGGCAGTACAAGCAGTTTTGTTTTTCATACAGTGTGAGAAATGTGGCCTATAATGTGCAAAGAAGTTCATAGACTCATATTTTATTGTCTTTGCATCTGGTTGGTGACCTTTGTGCTCTTATAAAAGCCTGGAGCTTAAGAGAACCAATCAGTGCTGTTCTAGTATTCAATGACCTCTCTTCCTGAAAATACTAGTAGTTTGGCTGTCATACTTAGCCAATGGTTTTGGTACTCTGAGATGATGGTTTAAAAAAAAAAAAAAGAAGGGAGAGAAGCAGGGTGACACCTGGGCTAATTTTATATTCTGTGGATCGGGAAGGGAAGAGGTCTCAACCACTTCCCTCTTGTGTCAAAACAATATGGACCTCTTTATCCTTTAGTCCCATATAGAAGTAACTCAACCAATTTTTCCTTGTGGAAATAATTGTAGCCTTAGATTCCTTTACCCTGATGATGCCAAAAGCTAATTGTAACCACTATGCTGCAATCAATGGAATCGCATGAATGTCTGATAACATATTCAGTGCCAATCCTGATGAAATGGAGTGATCTATGAAATGCGTTGCCTGCATTCTGACACTGGACCCTTTGTATAATGTAGATATATACATTTTATATATGTGTGTGTGTTTCTTTTATATGTATGATGTTAATAAATCTGGAGATATTTTTTCTATTCATGTGTTCAGTGTTTGTCCTTCGGTGCTGTCCTAGAATGTCCCTAGTTTTTTTTTTTTTTTTTGCTGTAATCGTTTAAAGTGGAATTCCAATCTTTTACTAACTAATTTTAAAACTGCCCCCACCCCTCTAGTACCTTTACTAACTAACCTGTGCAAGAAAGATTTCCATACTTGCCTTTTGTCAGGCTGCTCTGGTCCGTCGCTTGATCAGCTCTGTTCTTTCAGCTAGCAGCTGCTTTAGAGGAGAGAAAGGAGCACCGACAATGGATGACTTGTAGTAAGCTTATGGGTGATGTCACTGCTAAGGCTTTACAACTGTAGTTGGAGCACTCTGTCCTCTTCCCTATAGCCAGTGCTGGCTCACACAGAGGAGATCACGTGACCATAGCGTGGCCTGAGAATGACTAAGTGAATGCATCTTTCTTCTATAGGGCAATTAGTATAGGTGTTAGAAGAGGGGTGGGAGCAGTTTTAAGATTAGTTAGTATAAATTATTTAGTTCCTCTCTTGTATTAAGAGGTATAGACTCCAGAGAGAGAGAGAGATATCATATTACCCCGGTACAAATCATTAGTAACACCTCATCTGGAATATGCAGTTCAGTTTTGGGTACCAATTCACAAAAAGAACATTGGGGAACTGGAGAAAACGCCGAGAAGGGCAACCAAACTGATAAGAGGCATGGAGGAGCTCAGCTATGAGGAAAGATTAGAGGAACTGAATGTATTCTCTCTTGAGAAGAGGAGATTAAGGGGGGATATGATCAACATGAATAAATACATCAGTGGTTCATATAGCAAACTCGATGTAGAGTTATTCACCCTGAGGTCATCACAGAGGACAAGGGGGCACTCTTTACATCTGGAGGAAAAGAGATTTAATCTCCAAATACGGAAAGGTTTCTTCACAGTAGGAGCTGTGAAAATGTGGAATTTTTTCCCCTGCAGGAGCAAATTGGATCATGCTTTGCTGGGTTTGTTGCCTTCCCCTGGATCAACTGTGGGTATAGGATTATAACTTTTTTTTTTTTTTTTTTTTTTGGTTGAACTGGCTGGACTTTTGTCTTTTTTCAGCCAGACTAACGATATAACTTTGTAAAACAAATCTGGAATTCCACTTTAAATTCTGGGAGACTTCACTGGAAGCAGTATGCATGTCAGGAATTCTGATTTTTTTTTTTTTTTTTCTTTTTCATCAACCTGCTTGCTCCAAGTCTGAAGCCAGAGACATCCAGGGAACTATATGGGCTTATTCACACTAGTGCGTAAGATTAATACCAGTCACTGCAAGGGCACACAGAAACCAATTGTCTTCTATTTGCCTTATTCAAACTGCCATCAATCTCCTGGGTTATATGCAGGGAGGTGCTGAAAAAATGTATCTTTTTTTTTCTTTTTTTTGTTCCATAATATGTTTGTGGATAATTTTCCAAAAATACAAATACAGGGCAAAGAAAAAAACAAAAAGAGAACAAGACAGAACATCTCCCATACATACAAGAGATAATTGACCATGACATAGATGACCATACTGTCCATTTGTACTAACAGCAGCAGAGCTGCGGTACATAGAAAATTTCAAAACAATGCTTGTAGAGGGGCTCCCTCCACACTGCAGATGTTAAATGCTTGTTTTTGTCTAACTTATCCTTCGCTCTCCCATCAGCCTATGCTCCCTGTTTTTCCTTTGATGCTAAAGGTTGTGGGTAGGCCCTTGGCCTCCTCATTACGGTGTGAGGTCCTGCATTTTAGATGATGATGTCAGAGTGGCTACAATCATTAACAAGAAATCTGCCAAAGCAGGGAAAGTAAAACTGCTGTTTTCTCCCCAAAGTTCAGTTTTAAGCTGGAGTGCCATGGATCAGAAATGATCTTACAATATCTTCTCTGTGATTGTAGCAAAACCTTCTATTTCTTGATTGTGTATAACCATGTGAAATAACAGAACCCTTCTCTGTTATAAGTTATGTCTACCAGACAATTCTCTCAGGTTTAATTAACCATACAAAGTACACTTTGTACCTTCAATATTTTGCTACATTTAATTCACAATTTGCATGTCTCGTACACAAGATTGTGTATCTTCACTTTACTGTGTAAGCACTGAGCTTTCATGATGTTTTTGCGAATCATAATTTATCGCTGTATCGAACTCATTTCACATCACTGTTCTTTTGTTCTTGTTTTCTCTCTGTAAAACGTTAATAACAATTTTATGCTAGGGAAAAAAAAGAAATAACAGAGCCTTGCAATTGTCTAAATTTGACTTAATGCAGAGCACTGGCTTGGCTCACAAAAGTAAAAACTTGTAAACAATCTTCAGAATGTACAATAAACTGTGCATGTGTAGCTCGGGGGAACATTTTTCAGCATGCCTCAATGTTGGACTGCATGGTAGTTGTGTCATTCTAGGCTGGCCAACTAAGATGGCCAAATATGCCAAACTGCATAACTGAAATGGAGGAAAATTTAGTTGGCTTAAGTTCCGCTTTAACTACTGGGTTCTGTTATTTAACACTTTTATGCACTCTTAGAAGCTGGGAAACCATTTACGTGGTCAAGCAGTTGAAAGGGCATCAAATATTGAGCATCAACTGACCGATGACAGACTCCAGCTATAGCAAGAAAGACTGCATAGTTATAGCCTAAATCTGAATATTTTACAGTGGGGCAAAAAAGTATTTAGTCAGCCACCAATTGTGCAAGTTCTCCCACTTAAAAAGATGAGAAAGGCCTGTAATTGGCATCATAGGTAGACCTCAACTATGAGAGACAAAATGAGAAAAAAAAAATCCAGACAATCACATTGGCTGATTTGAAAAGAATTTATTTGCACATTATGGTGGAAAATAAGTATTTGGTCACCTACAAACAAGCAAGATTTCTGGCTCTCACAGACCTGTACCTTCTTCTTTAAGAGGCTCCTCTGTCCTGCACTCATTACCTGTATCAATGGCACCTGTTTGAACTTGTTATCAGTATAAAAGACACCTGTCCACAACCTCAAACAGTCACACTCCAAACTCCACTATGGTGAAGACCAAAGAGCTGTGGAAGGACACCAGAAACAAAATTGTAGACCTGCACCAGGCTGGGAAGACTGAATCTGCAATAGGCAAGCAGCTTGGTGTGAACAAATCAACTGTGGGAGCAATAATTAGAAAATGGAAGACATACAAGACCACTGATAATCTCCCTCGATCTAGGGCTCCACGCAAGATCTCACCCCGTGGGGTCAAAATGATCGCAAGAACAGTGAGCAAAAATCCCAGGACCACACAAGGGGACCTAGTGAATGACCTGCAGAGAGCTGGGACCAATGTAACAAAGGCTACCATCAGTAACACACTACGCCGCCAGGGACTCAGATCCTGCCGTGCCAGATGTGTCCCCCTGCTTAAGCCAGTACATGTCTGGGCCCGTCTGAAGTTTGCTAGAGAGCATTTGGATGATCCAGAAGAGGATTGGGAGAATGTCATATGTTCAGATGAAACCAAAATAGAACTGTTTTATAGAAACACAACTCGTCGTGTTTGGAGGAGAGAGAATGCTGAGTTGCATCCAAAGAACACCATACCTACTGTGAAGCATGGGGGTGGCAACATCATGCTTTGGGGCTGTTTCTCCGCAAAGGGATCAGGACAACTACTCCATGTACAGGACAGAATGAATGGAGCCATGTATCGTGAGATTTTGAGTGCAAACCTCCTTCCATCAGCAAGGGCATTGAAGATGAAACGTGGCTGGGTCTTCCAACATGACAATGATCCCAAACATACCGCCCGGGCAATGAAGGAGTGGCTTCGTAAGAAGCATTTCAAGGTCCTGGAGTGGCCTAGCCAGTCTCCAGATCTCAACCCCATAGAAAACCTTTGGAGGGAGTTGAAAGTCCGTGTTGCCCAGCGACAGCCCCAAAACATCACTGCTCTAGAGGAGATCTGCATGGAGGAATGGGTCAACATACCTGCAACAGTGTGTGCCAACCTTGTGAAGGCTTACAGGAAACGTTTGACCTCTGTCATTGTTATATATCCTTTGTTGGCAAAGTATTGAGATGAACTTTTGATATTGACCAAATACTTATTTTCCACCATAATTTGCAAATAAATTTTTTCCAAATCAGCCAATGTGATTGTCTGGATTTTTCTCCTCATTTTGTCTCTCATAGTTGAGGTCTACCTATGATGCCAATTACAGGCCTCTCTCATCTTTTTAAGTGGGATAACTTGCACAATTGGTGGCTGACTAAATACTTTTTTGCCCCACTGTATATAGGTACAGTCCTGTGGAATCCAGTGATAAGTGATTCTGGCAAGGTGCCTGGATAGTTTAATGGAGCTAGCTGGGCCTTCTAGTGGATGAGGGTAATAGACCTTGGTAAGTAAAACTTCCCTATTTGCATCATAGTAACAGAAGAAATACTTACTGCTGAGTCATTTTTATACTTGATGCCAGCCCTGGACACCTCTGCTTTCCCCTGGGGCATGTGTCCTGATTTTCTAGTCACGCACCAAAGTGAACATCACTGACAGCAATATGGAGTGTTGGCTGGGAGAGATTAGGAAGTACGCTTGCGGTTTCTTTTTCCATTTCAGACTCTTTGTCTTTATTGTTTTTATTTTTTTCAGGTTTTTACTTTGTTCTCAGTTTTAATATTTGTGCCTAATGCATCTTGAATGGACTTAGAGTCGTGGAATGCATGGGATTAAAAGGAATGCTTAATATGGTTCTAGCTTCAGCAAAAAAGTAAAAGAAGAGTCCTACTTTGGAATTAGCTCATCTTGATATTTTATTCTTTTAACAAAAAGTGGTTTCATACTACATAGAAAAGTTTCACCCTGATAGGCTTGTTTACAAGAATAAGTAAATGATCTACTCTATTCTTGTGAACAAGCCCATCGTAGAGAGACTCGTTTAGGGAGTGTGACTTTTTGGGTGGAAACTACATGTATGCAAACACTATATTGTTAACAGAATAATATATAAAGACAGGCTATTTATGGAATGTGACTCTTATGTTTTTGTGTTGGAGTGAAAACAGATTGTAGGGATCAGCACCTGGATGATCCATGAATGTTAAGAGGTAGATTTTTTTAAGCGGTGCTGTGGACTTGGGTATGACCTTACTGTCTGGTTTAAACAGGTTCAGCTTGCTTCCTCATGACCACGTGAATGGTTCCCCTATCTGACCAGACAGGATATAGAAATATTGGACTTCTCCAAGAACCCTTCTACTGCCTTATGTCCCCTGGACTGTCTGCAAGAACACATGGATTTAAGCTACCATTAAAGGTTATCGGGGCATTTAATCTTTGGCAACATGTAGAGCTAAATAGTAAAAATGTTTCTGGAACCATTGAACTGGTTACTGCACCTTTCCTGATTTCCAGTCTAAATGTATGTTCCCCTCCCACCTGTGTCTGGGAAGAAGCATCTGAACTGATATTCCCTTTACATATGGCAGTTTATGTAGTTTATATCTACAGGTGAAACTTGAAAAATTAGAATATTTAATATTTAGAATAAAGTTCATTTATTTCAGTAATACAACTTAAAAGGTGAAACTAATATATGAGATAGACTCATTACATACAAAGCAAGATAGTTCAAGCCGTGATTTGTCATAATTGTGATGATTATGGCTTACAGCTTATGAAAACCCCAAATCCACAATCTCAGAAAATTAGAATATTACATGCAATCAATAAAACAAGGATTGTACATAGAACAATATCAGACCTCTGAAAAGTATAAGCATGCATATGTACTCAGTACTTGGTTTGGGCCCCTTTTGCAGCAATTACTGCCTCAATGCGGCGTCGCATGGAAGCTATCAGCCTGTGGCACTGCTGAGGTGTTATGGAAGACCAGGATGCTTCAATAGCGGCCTTCAGCTCTTCTGCATTGTTTGGTCTCATGTCTCTCATCTTTCTCTTGGGAATGCCCCATAGATTCTCTATGGGGTTAAGGTCAGGTGAGTTTGCTGGCCAATCAAGCGCAGTAATTCTACAGTCATTAAACCAGGTTTTGGTGCTTTTGGCAGTGTGGGCAGGTGCCAAGTCCTGCTGGAAAATGAAGTCAGCATCCCCATGAAGCTCGTCTGCGGAAGGAAGCATGAAGTGCTCCAAAATCTCCTGGTAGACTGTTGCGTTGACCCTGGACTTAATGAAACACAGTCGACCAACACCGGCAGATGACATGGCTCCCCAAATCAACACAGACTGTGGAAACTTCACACTGGACTTCAAGCATCTTGCAGTGTGTTCCTCTCCATTCTTCCTCCATACTCGGGGTCCTTGGTTTCCAAATGAGATGCAAAAGTTGCTCTCATCAGAAAAGAGGACTTTGGATTACTGAGCAACAGACCAGGTCTGTTTTTCTTTAGCCCAGGTAAGATCCTTCTGATATTGTTGTTCAGGAGCAGCTTGACAAGAGGAATACGACATTTGAAGCCCATGTCCAGTATCCGTCTGTGTGTGGTGGCTCTTGATGCACTGACTCCAGCCTTGTGAAAGTCCCCAACACTTTTGAATGACCTTTTCCTGACATCCTTTCCAGGCTGCGGTCATCCCTGCTGCTTGTGCACCTTTTTCTTCCACACTTTCCTTCCACATAACTTTCTATTAATGTGCTTTGATACAGCACTTTGGGAACATACAACTTCTTTTGCAATTACCTTTTGAGGCTTTCCCTCCTTATGGAGGGTGTCAATGATGGTTTTCTGCACAACTGTCAGGTCAGCAGTCTTTCCCATGATTGTGATTCCTACTGAACCAGACTGAGAGACCATTTAAAGGCCCAGGAACCCTTTGCAGGTGTTATGGCTTAATTATCTGATTAGAGTGGGACACTTTGAGCCTAGAATATTGCACCTTTTCACAATATTCTCATTTTCTGAGATTGTGGATTTGGGGTTTTCATGAGCTGTAAGCCATAATCATCACAATTATGAGAAATCACGGCTTGAACTATCTTGCTTTGCATGTAATGAGACTATCTCATATATTAGTTTCACCTTTTAAGTTGCATTACTGAAACAAATGATTTTTTGCACGATATTCTAATTTTTTGAGTTTCACCTGTATGCAGTTTATCCTAGGTGGGCACTTTCTGGCCTCTTCGAAGGTGCCGGCCCCTCTTAATTGGGAGCTTGTGTGCAGTGGCAGGGTGCTGGGACGGTTGCTTATCTTTGTGTAGTTTATTGCTTTTGACATTTCCAGACACCTCTTATGATGTCTGTTTTAGGGCCCCCTAGCATCTTATCTTTTTGGATTTGGTTCCTAGTCAAACCTAGAGTTCCTCTCGTGACGATGGGGGTTTACCCACAGAACAGGCATTTGTCTGGGGAGGGAATTGGGGTTTTGTACTTGTGTTGCTGGGTTTATTATTTCACTAACAACCCCCAAGACTTTCTTATTGGAAAGCCAGCATGTTTTGCAGACATTGCATCATGGAAGTTTCATGTATTATTATTATACAGGATTTATATAGCGCCAACAGTTTGCTCAGCGCTTTACAATATAAAGTGTCTATTTTTTTTAAAGATTAAGGTTTTATGAACATATTTATTTAAAGGACAAATTTAATTAAATCAAGCCCAACCCCCTCTTACTTCTCCACCTCTGCCCACTGAGAACAATACTCACTTTTGCCTTGATAAAGTGAACTTAACTCTGTGGCGCCACACAACAATGCTTCTAAAAATGTTGTCCCCAAGCCACTTTCAGCATTTGTAGGTTAAAGGTCACCTAGTGAGGTCGTTTTTAGAAGCAAGGCTGTTTGCTGCCTTGTGAGCCGAACCGTGGTGATCCTTTTCTAAAAAGCATATAAACTCGCATAAAGAAACATTTCCACCATTCCCTTTATTGCCCCCAAAAAATAGTAATTTGGCATTTTAGAATGTTAAGTATTTTATTGGTGAACATTTGTTACACTCATCCATGTGTTTCATAATACTTCTGGTCAAGATTCTTTTAACAAAAATTTTTTTGTGGACATTTGTCTCAAGAAAGTGAACAATTTTCTTCTGGTGAGACACCTCTTCCCCACAGGTACAGGAAATGTTTTCTTTCCTATCAAGCTTTTGTTAAAGCAGAACTTTACCCATAGAAAATAATGTTCTTTATCAAGGAATATACATTCCACATTAATATGCTTCTAAAATTACTGTGTGCTGTAAATTGCCTCCTGCAATGTTCTTGTTTCTTCCCTATAGGAAGCTCCCATTTTGCTGAAGCCCAGATCCCTGAACAGCAGTAAATCTTCTGGCTGTCAGTCTACATTTTGGGCACACTGTCAGAAAATAAAGCGCAACTGAGACCAGGGCGAGACAGTGTATTACTGGATTTTAAACAGTATAGGCACTTTTTTTTTTTTTTTTTTTGATGCGAAAATGCAGTTAACAAATAGCCACAACATTTGGCAGATAGAACAATATGAAATTGAAAGCATACAGTTTTTAAGTATAGTTTGACCTAGCACTGATACCTGTTCTCAAAGCATGGACATTAAGAAACAAAAAGATGGATGGCCGTTGGTCTAACAACTAGCAGAATGAGGAGAAGCTTTAGCTGTTTAAAGCGTGAAATATATTTTAATTTTAATTGGAGGGTAGGATATCAATTGGAGGGTCATTGGTTAACAGTTTGGTTTGAAACCATTGTGTATATTGAAAACATTGTACTGTTGATTGTTGGGTATCTGTAAGTAAGGTTTGAATGAAAGATTCCAAGATATCAGAATTTTTGGACCTGTGATACCTTTATGCAAAGAGTCCTCTGCCCATTCTATGCAGAACACATAAGAGAGGTTTTTACGTAGCTATACCTGCAAAAGGGACCAGACTGAAGAGATCTAGCAGGACTTAATTTTTCACTTTAAGCAAGTCTTTGGTAATTTATTTTGGTTGAGGATTCCCAATAAAATCAAGCAACTTGTCCAATGGCAGACAAAAAAGCATTAAAAAAATTAGCAGTTGATTACTACTCGCATATGGAAATCATTAAGGTTTTTTTTTTTTTATATTGGGTATAGATGCTTATATTGCAGTAACTATATTTTTCAATTCAGTTTTTCTGTAAAGTGGTTATTAAAGTGCTGTATGTTAGTATTACTAACATTTTAGGCTGGTGACTGTGCAATCATTATTTAATTAATCTCTGTTAACACCAGCCATGCTGATTCTACATTCACCTTTCTTCAATACTTCTTGTGAGGCTGTAAAATGCAGTGGAAAGTCTAATAGAGGACAGAGTGACTTGTGTTATTGTGTGAACAAGAAAATAATCAAAGATTGGAAGATTTCACAACTTGAATATAGTTTAAAAAGGGCTGCTTTCCGTGGTGTTCCGCATTATTTAGTACAGGTAGAAATGATCTTAAACGGACCACAAACTGCAATATCTTTCAAATGAGATTTCCAAATAGAACCTTATGTACTACCATATTTATTGTATTGATTTGGTAGCTCTGAAATGCTGACATCTTGTGTCTATCTAGCAAACGCAGCATAGAATGGTAACACAGCAAATAAAACCTCCGCATTGTATGATACAGCAGTATGCTGCAATCCCAACAATGTTTTTACATTCATATCAACTGACTATGACAAATACAAAGATTATTATTATTATACAGGATTTATATAGTGCCAACAGTTTGCTCAGCGCTTTACAATATAACGGGAGACAATACAGTTCAATACAAGAGGGAAAGGAGGGCCCTGCTCCTTGGAGCTTACAATCTAGGAGGGAGGGGCTAGTGGTACAAAAGGTAGTAACTGTCCTGGATGGACTGGTTGGAAGAGTAGAAGATTCCATTGTTAGCTGAGGGCAGGATAGGCTTACCTGAAGAGAGATTTTCAGAGATCGCCTAAAAGTGAGCAGAGTAGGCGATAGTCTAATACATTGGGGTAGAGAGTTCCAGAGGATGGGGGAAGCTCTGGAAAAGTCCTGGAGACTAGCATGGGAGGAGGATACAAGGTAGCTAGAGAGCAGGAGGTCTTGCGAGGAGCGGAGAGTATGGTTTGGGTGATATTTAGAGACAAGATCGTTGATGTAATTTGGGGCAGAGTTATAAATGGCTTTATACGTTATTAATGTTTTGAATTTTATTTGTTGGGCAATGGGAAGCCAATGGAGGGATTGGCAGAGAGGGGTGGCATACAGAACGGTTAGTAAGGTGGATAAGTCTGGCAGCAGCATTCATGATAGACTGATGGGGGGATAGCCTGAGATGAAGTAGGCCAATGAGGAGGGAGTTGCAATAGTCAAGTCGAGATATAACAAGGGAGTGAATAAGTTGCTTAGTGGTTTCCAAGGTTAGGAACGGGTGTATCTTGGAGATGTTGCATCGGTGAAGTCTACAAGATTTGGACAGTGATTGGATTTGGGGGTGAAAGGACAGATGGGAGTCTAGGAGTACGCCTAGTACCCTGGCATGAGGGGAGGGAATAATGATAGTGGTGTTGATCTTGATGGCGAAGTCAGGGGAGGGGGCACGGGCTGGGGGGAATACTAAGAGCTCAGTTTTGGAAAGATTGAGTTTGAGGAAGTGGAGTGACATCCATGCCGATATGTCACTTAGTAGGTTAGTAATGCGAGAGGAGACTGAAGGGGTGAGGCGAGGGGTAGAAAGATAGATTTGTGTGTCATCAGCATAGAGATGGTAATTAAAGCCATGGGAGTTTATCAAATGACCAAGGGAGGAGGTGTAGATGGAGAATAGAAGGGGTCCAAGGACAGACCCTTGAGGCACCCCTACAGAAAGAGGGAGTGAAGAGGAGGAGGCAGCGTTTATAGGTAATGCTGAAGCAGCGCTGTGATAGGTAGGAGGAGAATCAGGAGAGAGCAGAGTCTGAGACCAAGAGTGGAGTTTTTTTAGGAGGAGGGGATGGTCAACCGTATCAAAAGCCGCAGAGACGTCAAGTAGTAAGAGTACAGAGTAGTGGCCATTGGTTTTAGCAGTTAGTAGATCATTAGTGAGTTTTAGTAGGGCAGTTTCAGTGGAGTGGAGTGAGCGAAAGCCAGACTGTAAAGGGTCAAGAAGGTTGTTGTTAGTGAGGTAGGAGCTCAGGCAATTGTAGACTAAGCATTCTAGGAGTTTAGAGGTAAATGGCCGCAGGGAGGTTGGTCTTAAGTTGTTCAGGTTTGTGGGGTCCAGGGAGGGCTTTTTAAGTATGGGAGTGACGTGCGCATGCTTTAGAGGGGAAGGCACCATTAGAGAGGGAAAGATTGAAGATGTGAGTGAGGGAGCAGAGGATGGAAGAAGAGGGTGACCGTAGTAGTTGAAGGGACAGGATCCAGGGGCAGGTAGTGAGACAGGCTTCCAAGAAAACCTTAGTAACCACTTGGGTAGTAGCAAGTTCAAAAGAGGAAAGTGTTGAGGAAAGCTTAGTATAAGGTATGCTAAGTGGGATGGATGTCTGTGCAGTGGAGATGCCCCTACGAATTGCGTCAATCTTGTTTTTGAAATGATTTGCAATCTCGTGAGCAGTGAATGAGGTACTGGTGGAGGTGGAGAAAATAGAGAGTTAAAAGTAGAGAAGAGACGACAAAGTAGGCTTGTTTGGAAGCATGAAGGGAGGAATTGTATGTTAAGAAAGCAGATTTATATCGGGTGAATGCTTGCTGGGATTTGGTTTTACGCCACAATAGCTCCAGCACACAACTATATCGTTTAAGATTTCTGGTGTCAGTCTGCCAAGGTTATAACGGTCGGGGCCTGATGTTTCGTGGTGTTAGAGGAGCAAGCAAGTCTAATGCGGATGAAAGCGAACTGTTGTAGACAGCAGTAGCCAGGTCAGGGCAGGACAGGGGAGAGATTTTGTCATAGAGTTGGTCAGTTGCAGAGTGGAAAGGAGCAGGGTTCAAGTTGTGAAGGTTTCTGCGGGTAATTGTTTGCTGCTTGGAGGGATAGGTGTTTGAAGACGAGGACACTGTGACGGTGATGAGATTATGATCAGAGAGAGGAAAGGGGGTGTTTGTGAGGTTGTAGGGAGTGCAAAGATGGGAGAAAACAAGTTATTATGTATTCCCATCAGAGTGAGTGGAGGACTGTATACACTGTGCTAATGTTAAACATGAGGTTAGGTTGAAGAGTTGGGATGTTGACGTTGCTAGGGATGTTAAAAATCTCAGAGAATGATAGTGGGTAGTTCAGAGGAGAGAAAGTAGGGTAGCCAGGCGGAGAAATCATCAAGAAAGTGGGACACCAGTCCAGGAGGCCGATAGATCTCTGCAATCCTCAGAGAAATGGGAGAAAACAGCCGGATGCAGTGAGTCTCGAAAGAAGAGAAGGATAGAGAAGGGAGGGTTAGGGAGGACTTGAAAGGTGCTGAGTGGGGATAGAAGCAAACCAACCCCACCACCTTTCCAACCACTGGATCTGGGTGAGTGGGTCCAGATGAGGCCACCATAGGAAAGTGCTGGGGGGAAGCAGAATCTGCTGCTTGGAGTCAGGTTTCTGTGATTGCTAGTAGGTTAAGGGAGCGGGAGACAAAAAGGTGATGGACAGAGGTGAGCTTATTACAGACAGAGTGGGCATTCCATAGCTTACATGAAAAAGGGAGGGTGGTTTTTGGGAGCACGGGGACAAATATAACATTGAGGGGATTGCGGCTATTCCTGGAAGAAGGAGGATGCCTGGGGTGTGGGTGAAATACTGCAGGACCAGGGTTTGGAGAGATATCCCCAGAGGTTAGGAGTAGAAGAAGGGTGAGGAAGGTAACATGGGAGCAGGAGGTACACGAGTGCACATGCCTTCCAGTCTTGGTGTTTGGGTCAGCAGGAGAGTAAAGTATCAGCAGGAGGTGATGAGAGCATTAATAGGGAGATGTACACGTTTGGGGGTAGAGCAGAGGGGTAAAGAAGTGAGATTTTGGGAGCGCATGAAAGTAATATGAAAAGGAGCAGTGGAGGGGACATATTAAAAGGTACACAAAGTGGGACTCAGACTTGTAAGAGATGTTTCCCAGAATGTTTGCTTGCAGTCTGTCCAGCATGCAGTAGAGTTTCTTGCTGTTGTTTGTATCTTCCTGCTGCTTGAGTTATCCTGCTTTAGTTCAACTGCTGTATTTAACTGCTTCATAGCACTCCATCAACGCAGCACTCACGCAAACGCAGCACCCCATCAGTGACTGTGCCCCCCCCCATCAGTGATCTTCCCCCATAAGCTGTTCTAAATTTATAGGGAGATGGCCAAATGAGCACTCTTCTCCGCCCAATTAGGAACTGATAAGGATCACATGAATGGGGGGGGGGGGATGTTTCTCAAACACACCAGACACAGATTACAGTCATAAAACGAGTGCAGCTAGAGGTGAGAACTAAACAACATATACAAGTGTGTGTGTGTGTGTGTGTGTGTGTGTGTGTGTGTATGTGTATATATATATGTATATATATATATATATATATGTATATATATATATATATATATATATATATACACACACACACACTAGTTGTTCTGAAATTAAGAGGAGTCAATGCGTTATTGTAGTTAAGAGTGGAGTGAAGATAGGAGCATTTACCTGTGAAAAGCAGAGAAGGCATGATTAGATTACTGTGTTTAACTGCTTCTTAGCATTCCATCAATGCAGCACTCACCCAAACGCAGCACCCCCTCAGTGACTGTGCCCCCCATCAGATATTTATATTTAAAGATATTTGTAGCGTCTTTTACCCCCCCCCCCCCTTTCAGCTTGCAGTTAAATTACAGCATCTTTAGTCAGGACCAAGAAAATATAGTATAGGAAATCATGAAGAACTGCCTTGGATAGAAATACTAAACCGAGAATGTCACTTTGCCCATCCAGGCAAAGTGACCGTGCCTCCTGCAAGCCCACCCCCTGCAAGATATACTCATCGATCTGTGCTTTGTCCATCCTGTTTCAGGTATGAGGAACATGTGACCTGACTCAAGAGAAAGTGTTTGGACCTGACCATCCAATACCAGATCTGAAAATTGACACGTGGGGGAAGCTCCAACACCAGTCACTCGATGGCGATGGTGTCTTTTTTTAAGCTAATTTCCAAGTAAAAATGGACACTTGGATAAAAGTATATTAAATAAATGTGATAATTTAATCAACGCCTATTATATCACGCAAGAGGCCGAAGACCTCTGATATGAGATATATAGTACACTATGATGGTAATCAACAGTGATAAAATGGAGGAATACCTCCAAGATAACATAACATACCTCCCCAACTGATGTTCAGAACCAAGGCTTTCAGAGGAAATTATTTTGCATATGATTAAAAAAGGTAACAGACAAAAACCAGAATCAACTAGAGAAATTGGGAAAAGAGGGGGCAAAAGAGAAAAGGGGGGGAGAAGCGGAGTGCGCTTGTAGAGGAGGGCAACCAGGGTTAGCTTGTGCCCATCAAATATATGTCAAAGGCCCAGCTGGAGAGATCTAAATTGGGACCTGTTGGTCAACGCCAGGCAGTAAACCAGGGCTGCCCAAGGGATGTCCCACACCGGAAGGACACAGTAATTCCTGGTATGCAGCAGGAGAAGGACCATATATATATAACGTGCTGAAACATATGTAAGTTACAAAACTTTTCCCTATGGTAAATGGAGGCTGTGAGATTTTCCATGTGTTCAATATAATTGATTTTAGTCAGCTGTAATGAGACTTGAGGAATAATAGGTTGTTTTCAAAGGGCCAGGATCAGGGGCGGACTGACCACTCATGGGGCCCCGGGGCAATGGGGGGGTCATGGGGCTCCTGTGTCCTTGCCCAAACTCAAAAAAGCCTATGAAAAAAGTACCAGGGGCATCTCATGGGGCCCCCTACTGACCCCGGGCCCTCGGGCAGTGCCTAGTTTCCAAATGGTCAGTCCGCCCCTGGCCAGGATATAGGCCTGGGCTGCATTCAGAAGATGTACCATAAGTGAAGATTTAGAATGTGAAAGGGGGTCACTGTTGAAATGGAGCAAGTAGGCCATAGGATGACTGCTTAGTTCCACCGACGTAAGCTTGAATATTAACTGTCATATTTGTTCTCAAAATGGACAGATTTTCGAACAGTTCTAAAAGATATGCAGATAGAAGCCTCCTTCCTTGCCGCATCGCCAACATAGTTTAAATGCGTGTGGAAAAATGTAATGTAGTGTGCTTGGGACCCTATACCAACAACTCCTGTGCTGTTCTAGTCTAAAAACACATTTTTTTCAGCCGATCCAATCTCATCATTGTTCCCAGATACATACAGGCAGTCCCCTGCTTACGAACACAATACGGTCTTTAGGCTTTTTTTTTTTTAAGTTGAATTTGTATGCAAGTTGGAACAGGTACATTTTTTTTAAGTGTGTAGCTCTAGCCAAAAAATATTTTTTTAAATTTCTTTGATTAGCATAGGGAAGGGTTAACACCCATGTAATGTTTGTTTTGCTGTCTAGTGCTGTGTTTAGAAGATTTCACCTCACTTTATGTCCCTGTGACACTTGGATTTTGAATATTTTGGTTTGTTCTGGACAAACAAGGATTGGTGATAAGCCTTCAGTGGAGACACCTTTCCCCATGACAGCTCTTACAGGAGTGAATTTCCCCCTCCTAGGGGTAGATTGCCTCTCACTTCGTAAGTACGAGTCGTTCGTAACTTGAATTTTCGTAACTCTGGGGCTGCCTGTAGTCCGATATTCATTTTAAAGGTTTGGAATTATCCCTATCAAATACACGCTGTATTTTTTTTCATTGAGGGTTCTCTTTGGGTATTTGAGGGCTTCTGGCAACAGGTATGTTGTGGATGACAGAGAATTCATACCGTTCCTTATGTTCTCTGTGTACTATGATGTAACTGTGCTCATGTTTCACATTTTATTGTGTTCCACACGGGGCAGATTGTTGTATGCAGAGTTTCTCTTTCAGCGTTAGTCACCCTCTGCTAAGACTTTACCTATTACATCTCCGTAGACAATGTGGATCGAACAGGTCTCCCACATCTCAGCTAGCGGCACTGTCATTATATCTCTGGCCTGTGATGCATGGCTGCTATGTATCATACACTGACACTCAAAGCTGTGCAAGCAGAGACTAGCGAGTGATATAAAGCTTCCTGCTTGTTTAAATAATCTTCCTGTGGTGTTCAGGCACTTCTTTTGTGGTGCTGAGACTATCTCAAATCTACGAAATGTTAGTAACCCTTGCGTGCCCAGGTAGACTGGAAATACTTGGTCTACAACCCTACAGAGGGGTCCCAAGCTCTTGTAGATCCAGGTTTTTCTTGGGACAGACTTCCGCAGTGTTGGTGAAATCTGGTATTGCAGAGACTTGAAAGTACATCGACTCTTGGAGGTTCAGTTTTATTTGGGTTGGTCTTTGTATGTGGGGTGGGGGAGCTGGGGATGCCTCCATGTTGCTAAAAGTAGCAGCCTGAGACTTTACATTAGTTATAAAGATTTTCATTTCATGAGGGTTTTTTTATACTGATTTGTAAGTATTGTTATCTGCTAGTAAACTACAGTAGGTCATAAAGCTGCATTGTCATCCACAGCAGTGCCTTGTTATCGGCAAAGCATGGAGAGGAGGCAGAGGCACAAAACCAGAACTGGGGTCTGTCAATGACACCTTTCCAAGAGCTTATGGCTTCTACTTTACTTTTCAAAGCTGCTCAATACAGCAAAGAGAGGCCTATTCAAGTAAGCAAACACATGATTATTCAATGGCAGATGTACAAAAGGGTTGAAAAATGAAGCTGTCCGGAGTTGTACCTCAAGTCTCATAGCTATAGATCTGCATTGTGATGTCAGCTAGGGAACTGTTGCCTCAGATGCCAAGTCTCATGAGATCCTGAACAAGATTTGATTATGTCGCTGCTCGCTGTTCTCCTTGCTGGAGAGCAAGTTGTTCCTGTGGACTCTCCCTGCTTCTACTTAATTCTGTAGTTTTGTGCTTGCTGCACCTCTCCTGACGATTTGAATATTTCTTCCACCAGTCAAAACCCTGTCCTCTACCAAGATGGCCACCTCCACACTGAGACCATGTATAACAAAGCATGGTAAATCAGTTATGGGGGGAAAAGATCAGTTGTTGGAAAACTATAGGCAGTACTATGTGGCAAATGATGTTTAATGTTGATAAATGTAAGGTTGTACACTTAAAGGCTAAGAATATGCATGCATCATACATACTAGAAGGGGTACAACTGGGGGAATCAATGGTGGAGAAGGATCTGGGAGTTCTGGTACATCACAAGCTTAATAATGGCATGCAATGCCAAGCTGCGGTTTCTAAAGAGCAAAATCCTCTCTTGTATTAAAAGAGGTATAGACTCCAGAGAGAGATATCATATTACCCCGGTACAAATCATTAGTAACACCTCATCTGGAATATGCAGTTCAGTTTTGGGCACCAATTCACAAAAAACTTTGGGGAACTAGAGAAAGTACAGAGAGGGGCAACTAAACTGATAAGAGGCATTAAGGAGCTCAGCTATGAGGAGAGATTAGAGGAACTGAATTTATTCTCTCTTGAGAAGAGGAGATTAGGGGGGATATGATCAATAGGTATAAATACATAGGTGGTCCATATAGTGAACTCGGTGTAGAGTTATTCACTTTGAGGTCATCACAGAAGACAAGGGGGCATGCTTTACGTCTGAAGGAAAAGAGATTTAATCTCCAAATATGGAAAGGTTTCTTGACGGTGAGAGCTGTGAAATTGTGGAATAGACTTCCTCAAGAGTTGGTTCTGGCCAGCTCAGTGGATTGCTTTAAAAAAATTCCTGGATTCTTTCTTGGATACACAGGATATAACTGGTTACTAACATTCATAGGTAACGTTGATCCAGGGAATATTCGATTGCCTCTCGGGGGATCAGGCAGGAATCTTTTTCCCAGCAGGAGCAAATTGGATCATGCTTTGCTGGGTTTTTTGCCTTCCTCTGGATCAACTGTGGGTGTAGGATTATACATTTTTTTACTTTTTCTTTTTTTTTTCTTTTATGGTTGAACTGGATGGACTTTTGTCTTTTTTCATCCAGACTAACTATGTAACTATGTACTGGTGAACTAGTTCTTACATTGCTGGTCCTCTTTAAAGTGCATATTGTTTCACACATGTCCTGTTTGCTTAATGGAGCTAAAGTGACTAGAGTACTTCCAGGTATGAGGGAGCATGTGACTTACTGGTGCTGGATGCTTAAGCAACCAATAGCTGCCTGAAAGCACTGTCATGTGGGGGCATTGACCCATATTCACAGCCCTGTGTAAGCTCCAACCCGTCAGTCTTGGAGGGGGTTACTGTAGGCTTTTTTTTTTCTTTGCTGTGTCGGTAATTGAGGAACAGTCACGTGAATCTGTTACTTTGACCCAGTAGCTTTAATCTACAGTTCTGATTTACTTGTATAAAAATGCAGACATGGAGAGTTAATTCCCACAATTTATTAGCCAGGCATGTGTAATGAATGTATAAAATTGGTTCCTTAAATAAATTGCATCTGGTTTCCAGAGAATCTCAATGTCTTGTAACCTTGTCTGCTTTCAGATAAATTGGCAGCTTGTCCCTCAGCACTCCTAATAGGATTTGAACGCTAAATTCAAGTTTCAGGGCATCTTGATCTGTTGCTTACACTGCTTGGATAAGTAAACCGGAGATTTATTGGTTGTGTGAGGTTGCTGGTTCTAAATATATATGACTGCTTTCATAAGGAATCTGGAGAGGCTGAACTTGAAGCTGTGATGTGTAGTTTCTTTTTTGTTGGTTTTTTTTCTGTATAAAGTATACAGAGTCGTTTATGCTTACCGGTTTGTGATGCATTAAGGGTGGTTGTAGAATGTTGTGTTGAACTTTGTAAGGTCAAACCAATCATGAATCCACCTGTATACTAACCCTATGAAACATGGTATGTTCTCTAAGCCTTGGCTTTCTGTATGTAAAAGGGGATTTTGTTCCCCTTTTTCAGTGTTAGTCCTCATGCACACGGGACGTTTTTACAGCGGCTGTTTTTGGCTTTTGACATTTTTTTTCTACAGCCAGTAAACTCCCCAGCATGTTATCCTATGTGTCCATGCACACATAGACTGTTGGCTGGAAAAAAAAAACCTAGAACTAGTGGGTTTCTAGAGGAGTTTTTTAGCTGTAAAAACGCTCGAACACTGAAAAACGCGGTAAATTAAGGCAAACAAGCGTTTTTGGAAGTTTTTTTGACCCCCCCCCCAATTTTTTTTTGGTAAAAAAACTTCTAAAAACACAGCTAAACTCTAATACAAAAACGGTGAAAAACTCACGTTTTTAACCACCTCCCGTCCGGCCGTTGTATATAAACGGCCGGATGGTGGCACTGCAGGGTTGGGTGGCCGTTTATAAACTGCCTCCCCGCACCCTGCTTGTGCTCGCTCCTTGGGAGCGCGCAGCACCATGATCCGGTGCCCGCTGTGTCCTCCGAACACAGTGAAACACAGATCGTTGGACAGGACCTCTGTACGAGGTCCCGATCATGTGATCACTGATTGGCCAATCAGTGATCACATGCAAAGTAGTAAGCAAGATGTTACTTGTGACATCATTGCTTACTACGTGTGAAATCTGTGAATGATCACAGATCACATGGTACAAGGCTATTCACAACAGCCTTGTACCATGTGACAAGCTGTGACCAATCACAGCTCACTCAGTAGTTCTCAATGGCTGCAAGAATGCAGACAGACAGAAAGAGAAATGATTGCTTTATGCATCCTTTATGGGTATAAAAGCAATCGGTGTAAAAAAAAAAATAAAAACAATCTTCATCACCCCCCACAAGTAGTACAGTGTCATGCCATGGTGACACTGTACTGCTAAGGTGACAGTATGAAAAAAAAAAAAAATTAAAAATGTAAACAAAAGTTTAAAAATTATAATTTTTGGTTATAAACTAACTTGGCTTTTTTTTTTTTTTTTTTACTAAAAAGATAATGGAATACATTTTGGCCAAGATTTATGATGAAATATTTATTTGCAGAATGTTATTAAAAAAAAAACTTTTTTTTCAAAATTTTTGTACTTTTTCATTTACAAAATCCCATCGGTGAATAAATACCACGAAAATAAAGCTTTTATCTGTCTCAAAAAAATGGTTAAATGGTACAGTGTTGCATGACTGCGCAATTGTCATTCAAAGTGTGATAGCGCTGAAAGCTGAAAATTGCCCTGGACAGGAAGGGGGTAAAAGTGTCCGGACAGGAAGTGGTTAATGGGATGTTACCAGTGTTATTAGAACGTCCAGTGTGTATGAAGCCTTATGCTGTTCAAACAGGGACTTGCAGTGTAAGGTTCCATTCATTCTTAAAGCTGAGCTTCACCCAAAAGGGAAAGTACCGCTTTAAGGACTGCTCCCCCGTTCCCCATTAAGGATTGACACCTTTGGAGGGCGTGGGGGGGAGCGGGTACCTGAATTTGACAGGTATCCGCTCCCAGTTTTGGTCCGATCACCTAAACGTTTGGAAGCGGAAGGTGTCCTCCCTCCCTGTAGTCTTTTGGGACACGTGACCGGTCCCAGAAGACTACAGGACCATTCATGAAGCGCAGCGGTACTCGCGCATGCGCAGTGGGCACCCGGCTGTGAAGCCGCAAGCTATCACAGCCGGGTGCCCACACTGAAGATGCCAGCCTCCTGGAATACAAGATGACCGAGGGACAGGTAAGTGGCTGTTTTTTTAAAAGTCAGCAGCTACAGTTTTTGTAGCTGCTAACTTATATTTTTTGACAGGGTGAGTGGAACTCCGCTTTAAAGTGTTTGTAAACACTTTCATATGATGTGACTAGCCTTAGGTGATACACAGAGCTGAAATAAATCCTCCTACATAAGGTGTACCTGTTTACCTGTTGTGCTGTCTTCTGTACAGTCTTCTAAAACACACAGATCAAAGGCTTTTTCTCAGACATGGGGGGGAGGCGGGATCTGATATCACATTCTGCACAGCCTAGAGAGGAGAGCTGAGTGTAATCTGACACCTGAGTGGAGGGAACACACTCACCTTCCCTCCAAACAGTCTCATAGGGAAACATGGGACAACTGAGGCTTTCAGTCTTCAGCCTTCTGTGTACTGGTAGGGGACTGGGACTCATGCAGATAGTAGAGAATACAACAGACAAATTTGGATTGAGGCAAGCCTAGAGACTCTTTAGCACATGCCCTCCCTATTTGCTCTTTGGGGCTCAGAATTCCCATTAGGCAGCTGCATTCTGGGATTCATAGTTTTGATCTGTATGGCCCATGTTACCAGATCCCAGTTTGTGCAGTTGGTTGCTCCTGGTGGAGGTAAAAAATAGTTGCTTTGTATTGGCAGGCAGGCCCAACAGCTGCACAGTAATATTAATAAGTCTGCATTTTTCTTAATTATCAGAGTTGACTAATGGCTTTTGCTCGAGAGAATTTGCAAATTCCTATTATTTGTCATATTCACTTAGAGTCAGCACATCCTGGGTATGTCTTTTGGCATGGGCTTACTTGAATCTTTGCAAGTATGCAGAACTTCAGTTCTGTGATGAACTGTTTGCTATGCAGCAAGGCAGATGAAAGCCTATCGTTTGCCTCAGCACTATAGAGACCGCCATCTTGCAGGCCAATAATGTTTGTTTACCCTGCCCATGGTGGTTGTTCTAGTGGCTTCACAAATGTGGAGTGTCCTCGTGTCTTTCTATGATGCACCCTGGCTTAAATCCAACTCCCTCAGGAGATCATGCTTGTACTGTGTTGTGCTAGTGAGCTGAGCTGCCTATTTTTCTTTTTTCTTTCCCCAGTCACCCCCTGGCAATGGTACTGATACCACTAACTATAAAATGACCAGTTCCAAGAATTAAAGCAAAACTATACCCTGCACCTTCCAGTGGGTGATGACATTATCTCCTGTGTGTGCATTCCCATGTGTGTCATTCATTCCTGCAGAGCCGAAGCATGTCAGGAATGCACGCTGAGCTGCACATCTCACTGCATTCGGTAAAATACTGCAAGAAGGCAGGCAAGCTTGTCTCTAATGCAATAAAAAGCTGCTAGCTTGCAGATTTACAAAAGTTAAGTCTAGTTCCATTTTAAAGCTGAATTCCAACCTTACCTTCTGTTGTATATAATTGTACAGGTTCATCTCCTGTACTAAATTTGCTTACTGCACACTGTAAACTTTTCAGTGTGCATTGAAGTTGCAGCAAATCAGACAGAGTGTCTCATCATTTCCTGTCTGGGATGGGCAACAATGAGACGACCTCCAAAACAAGAATGGTTTTACAGGTGGAGGCTACTGACATTTTTTCCCCTATTCATCTTTTTTGACTGTTTTTCATTAGTTTTGCATTTGGCTAGGGTCAGTGTCACTACTGGTGGCATGAGGCAATACCTGGACCCTACAAAGGTTGCACAGGCACTCCAACTCCTCCAGGATGGCACATCAATACCTGCCATTGCCAGAAGGTTTGCTATGTCTCCCAGCAGTCTCAAGAGCATGGAGGAGATTCCAGGAGACATTGTTACTCTAGGAGAGCTGGACAGGGCCATAGAAGGTCTTTAACCCATTAGCAGGACCGGTATCTGCTCAAGGAAGAACTGGATGAGCACTGCCAGAGCCTTACAAAATGACCTCCAGCAAGAGACTGGTGTGAATGTCTGACCAAACAATCAGAAACAGACTTCATGAGGGGTGGCCTGTGGGCCCAATGTCCTCTAGTGGGCCCTGTGCTCACTGTCCGTCACCATAGAGCTCGATTGGCATTTGCCATTGAACACCAGAATTGGCAGGTCCGCCATTGGAGCCCTGTGCTTTTCACAGATGAGAGCAGGTTCACCCTGAGCACGTGACAGACATGAAAGGGTATGGAGAAGCCATGGAGAACGTTATTCTGCCTGTAACATGGTTCAGCAGGATCGTTTTGGTGGTGGTTCAGTGATTACCTGGGGAGGCATATCCATGGAGGGATGCACAGACCTCTACAGGCTAGACAATGGCACCCTGACTGCCAATAGGTTTTGGGATGAAATCCTTGGACCCATTGTCAGACCCTACGCTGGTGCAGTGGGTCTTGGGTTCCTCTTGGTGCATGACAATGCCCGGCCTCATGTGGAGAGAGTATGCAAGCAGTTCCTGGAGGATGAAGGAATTGATACCATTGAAAGGCCCCCTTGCTTGCCTGACCTAAATCCAATAGAACATCTCTGGGATCTCATGTTTAGGTCCATCTGACACTGCTAGGTTGCACCTCAGACTGTCCAGGAGCTCAGTGATGCCCTGGTCCAGATCTGGGAGGAAATACCCCAGGACACCATCCGTTGTCTCATTAGGAGCATGCCCCGACGTTGTCAGGTATACATACAAGCACGTGGGGACCATACAAACTACTGAGTACTATTTTGAGTTGCTGCAATGAAACTTCAGCAAAATGGACTAGCCTGCTGCATCATTTCATTTTGATTTTCGGGGTGTCTTTGAATTCAGTCCTCTGTAGCTTTAATTTTCATTTCCATCAAACAATGGGGCATCCTTACATTCCTAACACATTACCCAGTCCATATCAGTATAGATATCCAGCGTGATATTTTTCCCCATTGAGATCTGATGTATTTTCAAAGTGTTCCTTTAATTTTTTTGAGCAGTGTCTATACATCGTTGTGCTCAAAAAGGTACATACCTGTGGCCATCGTGGTGATGTATTGCATATCTGGTGGTCATGCCCGAGACTGTTTCATTTTTGGTCTCATGTGTTTGGCCTCCTTTTCACCTTGTTCCATCTCTCCATACGCCGGGTTGCTTCATTGTCCCATACCGGGCCTCTTGGCTCACCAGCAGAAGTTGGCTTCCTATTTGTTTTTGTTGGCCGCTAGAACAATTGCTCAGGCCTGGAAGAGCCCGTTTGTCCCTCTTCATGGGGTGCGGGACCGTATGACCACCATGATGCTCAATGAACAGATGTCGAGTATCTGTAACGACTCCCAATGGAAATTCTTGAAAATATGGGAGCCGTGGTTGCAATATACCTTTCCCTCATTCCCCTCTGCTCTTGGTCTTGTTATCTTTTTCCTTTTGTACTCCTTTTTCCTTTTCTTTTTCTGTTTGTTTTTGGTGTGGCAGTAGATAGCTGCCTTTAGTTTGAGTTACTGTCGGTGTTATAATAATATTTTTGTCATTTATGTGCCACTGATAGCCCCTGCGTGGGTGCACCTTTTGCTCTGTTGGTGTTAGAGCACTATTTTTTCAAAAAAATGTATGTGCTATTGATAGCCCCTGCGTGGGCGTGTTTTGTTGCTCCTGTCTTAAACTCTTTATAAATTAATAAAAATATTGAAATACTAAAAGGTACATACCCTGGCAGAAATCCTGAGATTTTGGCATTGATATTGAAAATATAACTGATCATGCCAAAGGTTCTTTTAAAGGGTAGTGATCATATGAAGCCATTTATTATCATATAGCTGTTTTTGCTCTTTTTTTTAAATCATAATGGTAATAGAAATTACCCAAATCGCCTTGATCAAATGTTTACATCCCCTGGAATGTTTGGCTTTGGTACAGACACCCAAGGTGACTCATACAGGTTAAAATGGCAATTAAAGGTCAATTTCCCACAACTGTGGCTTTTTAAATTGCAATTAGTGTCTGTATATAAATAGTAAATGACTTTGTTAGCTCTCAGGTACATGCACTGAGCAGGCTAGATACAGAGCCATGGGGAGCAGAAAGTACTGTCAAAAGACCTGCATAACACGGTAATGGAACTTTGAACAGTACTGACTGGCATATTCAAGGCTTTGGATATCTTTTTATATCCTTTTCCATCTGTATAATCACTTATTAAGCAGTGGAAAATTCAGGGATCTCTTAATACCAAGGCAAGGTCAAGTAGCCCAAGAAAGATTGCAGCCACAACGTCCAGAAAAATTGTTAGGGATACAAAGAAAAGTCTTAGGTAACCTCAGAAAAAAATGCAGGCTGCTCTGGAAAAAGACTGTGTGGTTGTTTCAAGGAGCACTATGACAATTGCCACAAAGAAGCCTTTACTGTGCCAATGCCAGAAAGCCCAGTTACAATATGCTCGACAACACCTTGACACGTCTCAGGGCTTCTGGCACATTTGGAGAGATGAGACAAAAATGGAGCTTTATAGTCACAATCATAAGCGCTGTGTGGTCTATAGCGACAAGAATACCATCCCAACTGTGAAGCATGGTGGTGACTAACTGATGTTTTGGGAATGTGTGAGCTCTAAAGGCACGGGGAATCTTGGGAAAAATGGTGGCAAGGTGAATGCAGCATGTTATCACAAAATAATGGCATACAATTTGTATTCTTCTGCACGAAAGCTGCAAATGGGACACTCTTGGACTTTCCAGCACAACAATGACCTTACGTTCAAGACCAAGTTGACACTCCAGTGGTTACAGCAGAAAAAAAGTGAAGGTTCTGGGCAGCTCTACTTCCTGCAAGAATTCTAAGCCTCAATAGACAGCTATTACATAAGGCTGCATGCTGTTGTTGATGCTAAAGGGGGCAATACATAGTATTGAGAACCAAGTGTATGCAGACTTTTCTGCTATGACCCACAGTTGAATATGAATCACATAAATAGAAAAAAAATATTTTGCGTTTTGCGAAAACTCATGTTTTCTTTCAAAATGGTACATTTATTACCAGTTCTCCAAGGGTATGCAACCTTTTGAGCACAACTGTAGAAATAAATATATGTGTGTGTGTGTGTGTGTGTGTGTGTGTGTGTATACACAGCTAGGCCCAGCCTCCCCAGAGAATGCACTAAAGTAGAGCTATAGGCAATATATTTTATTTTTTTCATTTTGGATAGAGTAAGTGGGGGTTATAAATCCTGTCTGAATTTTTTTTTTTCACCATTTGTGTCCCATCCTGGAGAATTCCTTTCACGTTTTGTCTCGTAGTCAAACAGTAAGTGAGAGGAAATACCTGCAAATTAGGGGAATTCCTTGGGGACCCCTAGGTCACCAGAACTAGTGTCCCTATTGGAAGATCTCCACTCTTTTGGGGACAACCCAAATTGTGGGATTTGAGGGGGGAGCGCATAGACAGCAATAAAAACTGAAATGTTTTGCCTTTTAGTTATACTTTAAAGCGGATTTCCAGTCACACTGCAAATAAAATAGCAGTTACAAAAACTGTAGCTGCTGACTTTTAAGAAAACAGCCACTTACCTGTCCCTTGATCCTGCAGTGTCCTCCCCACAGCCTGTTTAACTGGCCATCTGGTGTTCCCGGCGCCGGCATCTTTAGTGTGGGCATCCATCTGTGACAGCTTGTGGCTTCACTGTCCACTGCAAATGCGCAAGTAGAGCTGCGCTTTCTGAATGGTCCCGTAGTCTTCTGGCACCTGTCACGTGTCCCAGAAGACTACGGGGAGTGGGAGGACAAAGTGGGAGCAGGTACCTGTCAATTTCGGGTACCCGCTCCCCAAAGGTGCCAATTCTCAATGGGGAGTGGGGGATCAGTCTTTAAAGCGGAACTTCTCCTTTTGGGTGGAGCTCCGCTTTAAGGTAAAAAAATTCTTCCTTTACAACCATTTTAACACCGCTGATTTTCTTTTTATGGGTCCCCCCATAACATTTATTCCATGTTGATCTTGCCAGTAGAACGATTATTCCACTTCCATTAACTGGTCACCCCCATACAGACTATATATCCTCCCTTTACATTGAGGCATTGGATATTTAACATTTGTTACATCTCCTTTGCTCCAATATTAAACTAAAATATCAGTCCCTGTTCTGCATTACAAGGCGCTCCGATCTTCATATTACTCAGATCATGTATTATCCATGCCAGAGTATTCCAGCTTTGAAGCACACAGTGCACAGTTACTGTTAACCTGCAATGAATCATTTGTCCTCATCCAGTATGGAGGCAAGCCTGACAACGATGATGTAGTCCTAGAATAACAGAGGGTGGTGAATTATGTATGGAGAGCTTCATTTATATCTCTATTGCATCTTCCAAGGCAAAGACTTCATCTGTATTGAAGATGTCACAATGGATGCAGTTTTACCGGCTCAGAACATGTAGGATGGACCGAAAGGAGAAACATTTTTGTATTTTTATGTCAGACATAAGATAAACATTGATGGGTGCAAAAGTCTAGGTAAATACCCCCAATATTCTGAACCAAGGATCTTCACGAGTGTCAGTGTCACCAAGGTCGAAGGGTGTACATATGGTGGATGTGGTTAATAGGTAAAGTCCATAGTGTGTGGCAGGCAGAAAAATAAAATGTCTTTATCTCACTTATAATTACACCCTCTCCTCCTTTTCTTTTTTTTCCTTTCTCAATAAAATGTTAAAACTCACCCATAGCCAACCCAAAATGTATTTAATACAATTTTCAAAGCATTTTCATTTTGAAATCACTTGATTACCCCTGTTGACAAGCCAGTGCAATTAGAGAAGGGGGAATATCTGTGACCACTTTGTGCAAAATCTCTGTGACAATGGGCGATTGAGGGCAGATAGGCTGCTGAGTTTGGAGTCCGCTACATGCCAGGACTAACTGGACTGTCAACTGCACCCAGTTTTATGAAGCTCTGGACGCAGCCTTCTTGCATCCAATGACCTGTAATCAGCAGCGCCAGGGCCGGTCATTGATTTTGTGCAGGGTATAAATATGGCTGTGGTTGTTCGCAAGGGGAGATTCTCCACCAGCATAAATCAGATTCTTGCTGATGGCCTCCTGTGTGCATGGACCCTTACCCTAGGTTCACATCTGTGCGGGTGATGCCACTGCAGATCCACATGAAAATCCGTGAACAGAGAAATGTGGACCTGCGGGCGGGTGCCATTAGTTCTAATGGCACGCAGCCTGCACTGGGAAACGCAACCGTACTGGGAACCGAGGTTCACGTGCAAGCTGTGTTTTCCAAAGAAGTGCTGGGACTTCTTCCCTGTGTGTCACGGGCATGGGAGTCCATTCAAATTAATGGGCTCTTGTGCCCGTGCAAAACGTAGCCCGCACCGCTGCATAGATGTGAACCGGGGGTTACCCTAGGTTCACATCTGTGCGGGTGGAGCCGCACCACCCACACAGAGAAATGCGGACCCGTGGGTGGGTGCCATTAGCTTTAATGGCACGCCGCCCGCACTGGAAAACGAGGTTCACGCGCAAGCTGTGTTTTCCAAAGAAGTGCAGGGACTTCTTCCCTGTGTGTCATGGGCACGGGAGTCCATTCAAATTAATGGGCTCTCGTGCCCGCAGAGAACGCGGCACGCCCGGCAACATAGATGTGAACCGGGGATTATAGAGGGTGCAGTGGGTGGGGCATGCTTTCTTCCCCAGGAAAATTCCTGTATCGCCACTCTCTAGTCAACTTGGCATATATGGATTGTACATTTACATCAGTCCCTGAAGTCAAGGAATATATAATATAAGGTCCCTAACTCCACTTCTTACGTGCACCTAAGACCATTTATCATCATGTCTTTGGAGTGTGGGAGGAAACCCACGCAGGTACAGGGAGAACATGCAAACTCCAGGCAGGTAGTGTCATGGTCAGAATTCGAACCAACAACCCTAGTGCTGCTAGGCAGAAGTGCTAATCCATTAGCCACTGAACTGCCAATTCTTTCTAAACTTAAAATAAAGCCAGTAATGATTGTTAATAAACAAAAAAAAAGTCCAGACATGACTTGTCATTTCCTAAATAGCTGCAGTTTAGCTAGATGCGCCCTTCCCCTCCCGTCATTGACTTGACATGGTCTTCAGCAGAATGTTCACATATATGGCAGCGCTGGCTCCTAGAGGAAGGTTCAGTTGTTCATACACAGATAATCATTTTCCTGTGCATATAAACAGGTTTGCTAGCAATCAGATTTTGGTGCAATTTCCTTCTATACACCTAGGCTTCAATTGTGTATTCAGATCACCCAGGGCAGCCAGCATATTCTGAAAAAAATACACCTTGCAAAAACTACTGTGCAGAATCACAAAACGGGCATTAAAGGTTTTTTATGGATTCCTTATGAATGTATAAATTGATTTAAGTGGTACACTTTGGCTCTTGGACTTTTTTCCTTTCTTTTTCCATCCTTCTGTACCCCATCCCACTTTGGCTATGTTCTTTTATCCCACTTGCCTCCCTCCTTTGTTCCTGCCTCCCTTATATCATTATTGACACCCTCGCATTTTGTTACACTTCTAATTATGGGTGAGTGTACCCGTAGTGTCAATCTTTCCTCTACATTGGATGGCTTATACAAATGTTTTTTGACCTTTCAAAATCCCAGTTGATTCTAAGATGCTGTAGACACCAGCCAAGGAGAAAGATATAAATCAAAGTGTCTCAACCTCCAGCCTACAGTATATTAATGCGTTGGAGGAAGAATACCACTTACATTGGTGGTCATTTTGAAGATTTCTTCCCTTACAGATAGGTGGGGGGGGGGGCGCACGCGCAGCAGTCAGTGTCAGTGACTGACAGTCACTGCTCTCTGCTCACAACGGCTGTGAGAACTCGGTGATCAGTGGTCATGTGATCACACTAAGAGCCAGGGGGGACATATGCTGCATTAGACCGATCCTGCATCCATCTATGTAAGTATGACTTAAACCGGAGCTCCACCCAAAAGGGGGAATTTCGCTTTAAGGACTGCTCCCTATTAAGGATTGGCACCTTTTAGGGGGCGGGGAATGGAGTGGGTACCCAAGTTTGACCAGTACCCACCCACTTCCGGTCCGATTGCCTAGGTGATTGGAGACGGAAGGTGGCCTCCCTCCCTCCTTGTAGTCTTTTGGGACATGTGACAGGTCCCAGAAGACTACAGGACCATTCATGAAGTGCAACACTTCTCGCACATGCGCAGTGGGTACCCGGCTGTGAAGCCGCAAGCTATCACAGCCGGGTGCCCACACTGAAGATGCCGGCCTCCTGGAATACAGGACAGCCGGTGAAATGGGCTGCGGGGGACACACCATGGGACTGAGGGACAGGTAAGTGGCTGTTTTTTAAAAGTCAGCAGCTACAGTTTTTGTAGCTACCGACTTTTATTTTTTGACAGAGTGAGTGGAACTCCACTTTGAAATAAAAAAAACAAAACAAAAAAGCGATCCCATACTTCTCTTTTAAAGTGTTACTAAACCCGCAATCAGTAAAATCAGTCTGTATATGCAGTAAATCATGTTTGTTATACACTCTGTGGAACCTAAGGGGCTAATCCTCTGCATTGTGTAAAAGGATGTTTGATCTGGTTTGCTATGATCCTCCCCTTCTTTTGTCTCCAATCCATCTGCTGATGGAACAGAGCCTTGGGGGCAAGCCACACATGCTCAGTTAGGTGTGTATTGCTTTTTTTTTGGGGGGGGGGGTAGAGTGCATGTGACTGACACTGTCCAGACAGAGGGGCATGGGTCATTCAGTCTCATAGGACAATCAGGGGAGAATGAAAACTCCTCCTACAAGCTTTAACTAGTGCTCAGCCAAACACTGTTCAAAGTCAGAAGTATATACTGCTGACTAGAAAAGGTATTTAGCCATTTATATTTACTAAAATAATTTCATTTCCATGTTTTGTGTACTGTGGGAGACCAAATATAGTGAATGCAGAGTTCTGGGTTTTGTAACCGTTTAAGCAGTAATTGCTCTTTGCTCATGGGACCCCAAGAAATTTCTGGTGCAGGGAAATTCAAACTTTCTAAACAAAGTTTTTTTTTTTTTTTTTTTGTTTTTTTGTTTTTTTGTCCTTCAGACTTTTGGGGGTCTGGACTGTGGCCAGCGGGATTGAAATAGTTCCTGGCATAAGTGAGGGTAAACCGCGCTACGATTTGTATTAGGGGGAGGAATAGTGCCCCATTGTTGGTGCCAGTGGGAGAAATGGTCAGTTGGCAGAATAGTCTCGTGGGAGAAAAAGGCAAACAAAGGGCTGCAGTTTTTAGACCACTGTTCTGGGGGAACTATAGGGTTCCATAGAACTCTGGTTGAGAGGCTGACAAAGATGCAGCTATTGTTGATGTTGGTGGCCCCGTAGGATCTCTAGACCCATGATGCACATTATCTTGCTGTACGACCTTTCGCCTTTGGTTTTTTGGCTCACCTATTTTATCTCACCTGTCGCTGGAGCGTTTGCCAATGTGTCAGATGTTCCCCACAGTTTTTGATATGTGTTCTTATGTTAAAATCCTATAAATAAGTTGCAATGACAGAATACACAGCTTATGTGCCACAGGTAGAAGATATGAACAGGGTGAAGAGAATCCTTGCTATGGGATACAATGTGTTCCTCGGACCAGCAGATGTTATGGAACAGGTGCAAGTGTCGTCTTGAAGCTGTATGAGATGTTGATTAATATAGATTGTTTTTTAAATCTCTTCCACGGACTGCATGATTCTTTCAGAATTTCTGGTGTTGAGTAAGATGAGCCGTGTGCCCGGCAGAATCCAATCTCCAGAAGCCTTCCTCCCTAGAAATATCTCAAGCATGTCAATTACCCAGCTGCATTGTCTTTTACAGCCTATACGGTGGACTATTTTTAGCCGCCTTTCAAGGACTCCTTCCCGCGAGCTCTGATATACATTTCTTTTCTTTTTGTCATACATCTGCAGGTTTGATCTAAACCAAAATGATCGATGAATATTAACTAGGACTCTGTAGAAAGTGAACTTTCAGAGTTAATGTCCCCCAAGCAGTCTGCGTACAATGAATGCTGGTAACCAGGTCCCTACTCTGACCATTCTTGCTTCCTTTTATAATTCTGTTTGGAAAAAGTGGTCTTGTGGTGTGATAGTCTCTGGTCAGGAACTATGGTTCTGCTGGTCTACTCATAATAAATACAGAGCAACCCAAGACAAAACACACTTGTCCATCTCAGAGCAGCACTCCTGTGCTAAATGGTTAGCACTTCCGCCTGGCAGTGCTAGGGTCGTTGGTTCGAATCCCAACCATGGCACTACCTGCCTGGAGTTTGCATGTTCTCCCTGTTCCTGCGTGGGTTTCCTTCGGGTACTCTGGTTTCCTCCCACATTCCAAAGACCTGCTGGTAGGTTAATTGGCTTCTCTCTAAATTGTCCCTAGCGTATGTATGTATGAATATGAGTTAGGGAACTTAGATTGTACACCCCTTGAGGGTTAGGGACTGATGTGAATGTACAATATATATGTAAAGCGCTGCGTAAATTTGACGGCGCTATATAAGTACCTGAAATAAATGTTTTTATTTTTACTGAAAGTGCAACTCCAAAAGGTAGCTTGATGTATGTATTGTGGGCGCCATTTATTTTTAATAACACCCCGATGCACTAAAGGAACACCTACACGCGTTGCAACACACCATAATGTGTAACAGTATAAATATTAATGACCTATTAGATTTTTGGGCTATCCTGGTTCGTTGAATGCCTGTTGATTTTAATAAGCTACTTTAAAGCAATGCAGGTTAGCTCCCAAATGTAAATCACCAACAGTCAACAGAGTACTCTAAGCCCGGGTTCACACTGATGTGGTACGGAATTCGCAGCGTTTTCTGTGCGAATTCTGCACCGCATCAGAATTGCATCCCATTCATGCGAACTGCTGTGGGTGTGTATGTTAAGTTAACAACACCCCGAAAGCGGTCCGCAAAATATGGTGCGATGTGCAGAATAAGATCGCATAGGTGTGAATACCCATGTGATCTGATTCTAGTGCAGATCCAAAAAAGGGTCCTGCATCTTTTTGGTGCGGGTGTGGTGCGAATACGGCCATAGAAAATGTATGGCTCCAATCGCACTGCACACAAATCGCATGTGATGTGCACAGGACTGCGGTATGGCTCATGTGATGTACCTCACCGCATATACAGGTCAGCATATCCTACTGAACCAGACTGAGAGACCATTTAAAGGCTCAGGAACCCTTTGCAGGTGTTATGGCTTAATTAGCTGATTAGAGTGGGACACTTTGAGCCGAGAATATTGCACCTTTTCACAATCTTCTGAGATTGTGGATTTGGGGTTTTCATGAGCTGTAAGCCATAATCATCACAATTATGACAAATCACCGCTTGAACTATCTTGCTTTGCATGTAATGAGTCTATCTCATATATTAGTTTCACCTTTTAAGTTGCATTACTGAAATAAATGAACTTTTGCACAATATTCTAATTGTTCGAATTTCACCTCTATATGCACCCAGGCTGAAGCTACACAAGGGATATTTAGTAGCTCAATCCCGCTTCTAACATTGGCCCCTTAGGCTTTTCAATCAGGTCCACCTGTCAGTTTTTAAGCAGACCTGATGGGAAGCTCCAGGCAGGCCTATGATCAGGTGGATGTAAACGGACTTGAGGTCCAAAAGTCCCCCCAACAAAGTAGAAATGGTGCCTTTTTCCATTTTTCCGGACCTACTTGTGACTGATTGGAGGTTAGTTGATGTAAATGGACACAAGTCCATTTCCATTTGGCAGCCCATAGATCCAACATGTGTCCGCCACATTTCGCTGTCTAAATGCAGGCAAAAACCGAATGGGCATAGATGTCATAAAAGTGACAACTGTCCCGTTGAAGCTCGGATTTTGCAGGGAATCTGCTCATGGATCACCTGCTGAGGGACAGACACTGTGTGAAAGGGCCCTTCGTTGCTAGCTATAGCAAATGATTGCTAAATAGGTGGAGCAGATTACACAAGTAGCTTGTAATAGTGATCAATGCACAATGACAGGGAAGCCACCGTCACCGGGAGAAAACAGTGATTATTGCAAGCGGCTATACCAAGAATGATTTTTCTTAACAGAAGTGGAATTATTCTTTAACCTCCCTGGCGGTATTCCCGAGTGTAGCTCGGGGTAAAATGTCAGCACCAAAAGCAGTAACCCCGAGCTACACTCGGGCTTACCATGCGGCGTTGCAAGGGAGTCCCTGCAGAGCTTACCTTGTCCTTCGCTCCCGCGATGTGTCCTCTGCAGCGTCCCCAGCCATCTCCTCCGGCCGATGCCGGCATCCGGCTTCTGTGTTCCGGTCCCTGTGACGTCGGAACGTACGGGCGCCGCCAGCGGCGGGAAATTTGAAAATGTTAAAAAAAAAATTTACATAGCAAAACATTGCTGTTTCAACCCATTTCACATACATTTTGTCCCTAGTGCTTTGTCCTGTGCCCTGCCTGCATTTTGTCTGTTCTTTCTGCCTGGAAACTGGGAAAAGTCCATGGCGTCCAAAAAGTGTCCCTTTAGGTCAAAAGCGGTTTTAGACTAGCTAGAGAACAGCGATAGTAAATCAGAACCACTTGCAGAATTGAGTGATAATGATTTGTGGGGAAATTCGTCATCGCACTGAAAACGATTTTGCGACTTTGCTCAGCAATGTGCGAACTTGGCGCTATATTTCAAATTTCAGTGTTTTTGGTTTGATTATATTATTGAATTAAATGTATTAATATTATATTATTTTTTATGATTATTTATTAAATTATAATTTATGATTTCGTGTTTTAAATTTTATCATACCCGGGATGTTTAATAGACTCTTGTTCGGACAGATTTCAGTGAGTTATTCCTAAAAATTACAGGCCTACAATAAAAAAACTACATATTTCCATGCAAAATAATGGTATCGCTTTCAGCACCAAAAATCTGAAATAATCATACCGCTAGGGAGGTTAAGGATGCAAAAATGCATTTTCTAATTTAATAATTTTGTGATGCAATTGTAGTGCCCCCCACCCCCCTTGATTTGCTGTGTTTTTTTTTATTTTTTTAAATAGTAATTCAACTCTATATTTCTGCAATGTGGGGTTTTTGGAGTATTTGGCCACTTCTAATATTCTATATGCCACACAAGTTCTTCTCACAAAAATCATGTTTTCCATTGTTCTCCCCAACATGGGTTGCACTTCTCCTGCCTTATTCTTTCTAAAAGAGAATTCAGCTCCTTGTAATGGCATGACAGAGGTTTTAAGGTCCAGAACTGTGGTCTCTATAAGAGAAATATAAAACTGGCCAATGGTTCAGCTTGCTGACACAGCCAAAAACTAAAAGATCACATTATTTGTCATCCCCAGGCTTTCAAATGCTGGTAACCACACTTTTGTATTCCAGTAACAATGGACATAAAAAATTTAAATACCTTTTTTTATATTTACATCTTTTCTCAAGGCACGAGATGCCTTTTGAAATATTTCTGGATAGTTTTTCAGCATAAATTACTGTGGAAAATGTGAAGTGCTATTGTGTCCTGTATTGCCCTCCTCAGCCTCTGAATCTGTACTGGTGTCCATTTTATGAATGATTTATTCCCGGGTACAATGGACTCTATACAGCACTTGGAGGTGATGCAATGTGAATGGAACTAATTGGATTGTTCTTGGTTTCCTGTGCGTTGTGCCGATCATATTTCATGCTGCCAGTTAGAGCCGTACAGTGTAGGATGGTGATTCCAGTTATTTCACGCGAATTTGTTTGAAGTAGAATTATAAATGCGAAAAAAGGCTAAGATACATTAATGAATGAAGTTGTGTAGAAAATCTTTATAATGAAACCACGGAGTGCTTCATTTAATAAGGACACCTGTCATCTGCACCAGTCTGGGCTAATACTAGCTGTAGTTAGTGCCCAAGGTACCATCATGTGCTATATAACGACTATTACTTTATCCTCTCCTCTTGTATTGTTATTCATAGGTTTCATGTTTGTACAGCATGGTTGATAGGCTGTGTGTTGTCATTGTGAGAATTATAGTAGGTTAAATATTGTCCGTGTGTGGTTACTAAGCCGTTACATGCTTGTCTGCTATGCATAATATTAGGTTAACATCCTGAATCCTGTGTCTAGACCAGACTTTCAAACTTTTTAACATGGAGAAACCCTTATAATAACTTTCCAGGCTCAGGGAATGCCTGTTAATAATTACTATATTCACAATACATTAGTGGGATGGGCACTCAGAAGAATCCTCCTTACGTTTGTGGTCATTGGGAAGATCCCCCTCCCCTTACTGATTTCTAAAAATGTCCTTGTTAATAATGGTTACTCATAAGTAGGTAGATGTAGAAGTTGTTCGCTTCTCAAGGAACCCCTAGCAACCAATGGAGGAATGCTAGAATTCCGTAGAATCTTGAGAAGCTGGCCTAGACCTTACAAGAGGGGAGACAGAGCTCACATTTGCCAAGGGTGCATTATTTTTCTTTTTTTAATTTCGAAAATCAACTGTTTGCTCCATCAGCTGCTCTGTTAAACACAAAGAGTGGAAAGAGATATGTGGTGCTTCCAGGTATGGGGAGCATGCGATTCCCTTCACTTTCCACATTTAACAGCATTGATGGTTATTTGACCCAGTGCTGTGATATAGCTCCTCTTCTTCTTCATGAGCCACCAAAGGAAGCCATTTCCTATGGGGACGCATGTGCGGGCTTTATCCCAACCCAGGCTATGTGCATCCATAGATGCACACAGCGTGGCTTGGCCCTGCTCCTGCTCCCTCCTCACATGATTTTACTGACAGCAGCAGGATCCAGCTGCTATCAGCCAAGCTTATGAGAGCACGGAATGGGGAGAGAAGAACTGAAGCGCAGCACAGTGCTCCGTCAATACAGGACTCGGGTTAGTGTTTAAGGGAGAGGCTGGGGGACACTGGCATTGTAAGGGTTTTTTTTTTTTTTTTTACATTATTGCAGAGAATTAAAAAGCCTTTTGCCTTTACAATCACATTAAGCCTAGGTTCACACTGATGAGGTGCGAGTTTAATCCATTTTGTAGTGCGATTTCAGGAGCAGCTCCAGTGCGAGTTGGTACTGGAATCTCTTAGCGTCCACAATATGCAGTTTTTATTTAAGTCTGAAGCCACAAATCATTCTGCACTAAACTCGCACAGGACCCTTTTTAAAATCGCATCAGATTCGCACTGCCTATATGTGAACAGCCTCCATAGAAACTAATGTTCTTACACTTTTCTTTCTAGAACGCATCAGAAGCATATCAGTGTGAGCCAGGGTGAAGTGATGGGATAGACCTTGTAGATGATGAACAGTCCTGCTGTAAGTGAAGGGCATAGCCATTGTAGATGATGGACAGGTCTAATGTGGGTTTGTGGATATTTCTTGTAGATGGTGAACAGGTCTGATGTGGACAATGGGATAGACCTTGTAGATGATGGACAGGCCTGGTGTAGTGGATGGGATAGCCCTTTTAGATGAACACAGGTCTGTTATCCTTGTAGATGATGGACAGGTCCAGTGTAGGTGAGGGGGATAGTCATTCTAGATAGACAGGGTCTGGTGTAGTTGATGGGATGGTCCTTGCAGATGATGGCTTGGTCTGGTGTAAGTGATGGCACAGTCCTTGCAGATAATGACAAGTCTGGCGTAGGTGATGGGAAAGACCTTGATAATGATGGACAGGTTTGGTGTAGGTGGTGGGATAGTCCTGTGTGCTTACCTGCAGCCTGTATTATAGCAGAAACAGTCCGGGACAATGTTTTGTTACATTTTCTGGTGTCATGATATGTAGATGTACACCATGATGCTGTTTGTGTTTTGTATCACACATCCTTGGAGACGTCTTGGAGATAATTCTAGTTTTCACTGATGATTCCAGGAGTTGACAGCTACAAAAATAACCTTTGTTTGATGCATAACTGATATTAGTATTTACTGTTTCCACATCATCTAACGCTGTAAAGAAGTTTATGCTTCACATATGGTGGATAGCAAATTCTGAGGAGCTAAGCAATTTTGTGGATTTTTTTTTTTTGCTGAATCATTATCCAGGGCTGCAAGAGAAACCAAATATTTAAATTTGGATCTTATACCATTGCTGTTTTGTTTTTGTGTTTTTTTCTTTCATTGAAGTATGTGTCTTTGTAATCAATCTTTGGAAGCATTGTAAGTTATTGAATGTAAAACTGGAAAAGGTCTGCCCAGAAACTACTAAAGGTACCCAGTCTTTATTGGCAGTATGCTATATTTGGAAGGCTGGATCAATTTACTTTAAAGGATAATTGTGCTTTCAGCTAGCAAGGCTCCATGTGGGCCCAGTTGTTTTTTTGATCAAACCATATACCAAAGCAAACCACATATCAGGTGGTCATATAGTCCAAATTCATACCACAGCAAAAGGGACCCTTTATAGGTGGTTTTGACCCTACTAAGCCTGTCAAGTGAGTATCTAGCCTTGCATGCAGACTGGTCCAATTCAGGTGTCAGTTGGGAATTAATTTCAGAGCTGCCTGGTTTTGCAGTTTTTCCCCCTGGCACCCATTCCTGGAGCAGTCACTGGTTGAATGCAACCCAAATGCTTTGTTGTAATCTCTTTTGCATAGGTCATTGCCTGAGCACTATGGCCTACACCAGTGGTGGGCAACCTTTTTTTTCAACTGAGCCAAATCTCGCCAAAACCACGATTGAAATTTATTTTGAGAGCCACATTTTTAAAACTGAAAATACATAGGATGGTACACTGTTTTTAGTTTCAATAAGTTTTTATAGTAATTCATCCCCCATATAGTAATTCATCCCCCATATAGTAATTCATCCCCCCTATAGTAATTCATCCCCCCTATAGTAATTCATCCCCCCTATAGTAATTCATCCCCCATATAGTAATTCATCCCCCCTATAGTAATTCATCCCCCCTATAGTAATTCATCCCCCCTATAGTAATTCATCCCCCCTATAGTAATTCATCCCCCATATAGTAATTCATCCCCCATATAGTAATTCATCCCCCATAGTAATTCATCCCCCCTATAGTAATTCATCCCCCCTATAGTAATTCATCCCCCATATTAATTCATCCCTCATATAGTAGTAGTAAGTAAGTAGCAAGTAGTAAGCCAAGTCCCCCCTGTGTCAATTCACTTACCTTTTCTCCGCGCGGTCCTCTCGCCATGTTCCCGCGCCATTCCGGTCTTCAGGGCGGACTGTGAGAGGAGCCTAGCTCCTCTCACGTTCGTCACGCTGCCCCGCCTGCACACATCCTGACAGCCAATCACTGGCTATCAGGATGTGAGTGGCAGCGAGACTGGCCAATCATTGCATTTGAGCGCGCTGCCCTGGCTGTTTTTTTTTTTGGATCACGCTGCAGAGTCCCTGCCGCCCGAGAGGAGGGAGAGGAGCGGGCGCCCGGCACACAAGAGCCGCATTAAAGCGTGTAAAGAGCCGCATGTGGCTCGCGAGCCGCGGCTTGCCGAACACTGGCCTACACCATGTGGCATGCTATTTCACTCTTAGGAGAGGCAGTGAGCGTTACAATACTTCACAAGCACTGGCTCCTTGTCCCATCCCACTATAACTATACAGGGTAGTCCTTTATACTTTGACACAGTGCTGATGTGTGTGTGTGTGTGTGTGTGTGTGTGTGTGTGTGTGTGTGTGGTATCCAGGGGTGGACTGACAACTCATGGGGCCCCCCGGGCAATAGAGGATCATGGGGCCCCTGTGTCCTTGCCCAAACTCAAAAAAGCCTATGAAAAAGGTACCAGGGGCATCTCATGGGGCCCCCTACTGACCCCGGGCCCTCGGGGAAAGTGCCCGAGTTTCCAAATGGTCAGTCCACCCCTGGTGGTCTCAACCAGCATGCTGGCTCTTGGGACAGCAAAACACCACCTTGGCCAGTGTAGGCCAAAGCACATATAACTACGGATGTCTTTGCATGCATGTCTGTGCTGAAGGAACGGCAGTTGAGGATTCCCTTTTAAAAAGTGCACTGATTAATTCTGAACTAAAGTTCTATTCTGACATGTTTTGAGCAAGGCATAGTGTTTTCCTCACAGAGAAAGTGCTGTGCCTAGCTCGAAACATGTCAGCATAGAACTTGTTCTTGCTGGGTATTTTAATAAAGGAAGGATATTATTTTACATCTCAGTGTATGGCATGCCTGTTGTTGGTACAACTGATAGTTTTGGTGGAGATGAGTTGAGCCAGCATCTGAGATGTGATCGTTGGAGTGTGGATCCTGGTGCAGCATGTCAAACATTTCGACATTGGATGCAACCATTCTGGCTAGACACACATGTGAATATCAGTTGTATAGTTGGATGTTTGCCTGGGGTTTAGCTTCAAAGAGAACTTGAAATTCCAGAAATCTTGCCAAATCTTCTGAAAATGTTTATTTCCTGGCTGGCTGTAGCTTCAACGGTTTGACACACGCACCTGAAACAAGAACAAGGAGCAGGAAAGTCAGAAACAAAAAGTGAGATCTGTATATTCATACAAAGTCCGGGACTGAGAAGTGAAGAAGCCACTGGATCAGCATGACAGCCAGGGAATTAGTATTTTTTAAAGCAGAGGTCAGCAGCAGCCTCTATGCTTACACTTTACAGCTGGCCATAGGGAACTCAAATTTTGGCCAAAATGGCTGACATTCGGGCCTTGGGTGACCTTGTCAGCACTATCAGCTAAAGTAGATTTAAAAATTGACTGAGCTGGATGGAAAAATTATGAGCTGAACAGTGATTGGTGACAGCGTCCTGTCATATGTTGCGGCTGCTGGTGGTGCAGCGAAATGAAAATCCTTGGACCAAAACTGAAAATTCACGATGCATTTGGCTGAAACTGAAACCAAAATAGACCATTTTTAAAAATAAAAATAAAATGCAGATTATGTATGACTGTCATGTACTTATAATATAAACTTCAGTTTACCTTACACAGTGCAGCATATTCATGAAATGACTACTGGTCTACCTTTTGCCCCTTTTATATTCCTTTAACCTGTGTGTTATTGGATCACTCATCGTGCTGCCCTCCAGATCACTCCGTAATGTCCTGTTGACACATAACTAGGCTCGTTTATCACTGCTGTCATCTCCTCAGGTTATATATTAACCTCATGTGATGGATGATACAGATCCGGGCTGTTATATTTGTTGACAGTAGTTGGTGTGTGGTGCATACTATTATTTGTTGCTGTTGTTGTTGTGAAGCCATGTGCTGTTCATCTGCTTGCCTAGTCATTGAATGGCAGGGCATTCACCGCCAGCCATGTAGTCTTGGCAATGTAATGTTGACAATGGTATTATTATTATACAGGATTTATATAACGCCAACAGTTTGCGCAGAGCTTTACAATATAAAGGGAGAAAATACAGTTCAATACAAGAGGGTTAGCAGGGCTCTGCCCCTTGGAGCTTACAATCTAAGAGGGAGAGGCTGGTGGTACAAAAGCTAATAACTGTGGGGGATGGACTGGTAGGAGGAATAGAAGATTCTGTTATTAGCTGAAGGCAGGATAGGCTTCCCTGAAGTGATCGGTTTTCAGAGATCGCCTAAAAGTGAGAAGAGTAGGCAATAGTTTGATAGATTGGGGTAGAGAGCTCCAGAGGATGGGGGAGGCTCTGGATAAGTCCTGGAGACGAGCATAAGAGGAGGATACAAGGGAGCTAGAGAGCAGGAGGTCATGCGAGGAGCAGAGAACACAGTTTTGGTGATATTTGGAGACAAGATTGGTGATGTAATTGGAGGCAGAGATCAGCCATCACTTGATCTTATTACTGGAGTGTGTTTATTACATTTGCCAATGACTGCTCAGAAAACAAAGAAGTCCTAACGTAAGTAAATAAAAAACTTCAGACTGGCCATAGACATCTCGGATTTCAGCAGCAATGATCCATTCAGAAAAAACAAGGAGTTCTGTGATTGTACAAGGGGAGAGAAGGGGAAGAAAAATGATAGTAAAGCTTCTGTGCATGGGAGCCACAGCGCTCATAATTGCAGCACTTGAAAAGAGCCATACGATCCAACATGAATGGAAATGTAAAGATTAAAGAAATTGCAGTGATTTTGGTGAGCTATGTATTACACAGAATATTTTAGATATTTTTTTTCCTTTGAGTTCTGCTTTTAAGTCCCAGTTGTCCTGCACACTGAAGGAAATTTCAAATGGAGCTTTTAAAGAGTACAAAATGCCATTCATTTCTTGTCTTTAAAGGAACCTTCGTGTCACTAAATCTACATCATAAAAAAAAAATCAATATCAAAACATCAAATGCTGTTTTGCATGCTGTTCATACTCACTCAGTCACTATGGGATTCATTTTCTGTATTCTGAAAGAAATCTGGTTGATCCTGCTGCTCTCTATCGCCACCTTCTGTTTATGTCCCCAATTTAGGTAGGGATTTTGTAGCTGTAGTGGCATCTCTGCACATGCTCAGTTTCCAGTGAGTTTTAATACTGATCATTGCCTACCTTATCACATCTGACCATGTGACTATAGAGTCACACATGTGGGCGTATACACAGTGGTAAATGACAGCCCACTCCCTCCCTCCCCCTTCATGCCTACTAACCAGCCAAACACAATGTGGGCGGGATATTACATGTAGATTAATGGAGGCTTCACCTCCCTCTTATTCTAAGACTGAAGGAGCGTGACACAGCCACTGACTGGCATAAATCCACCCACACCATGTTATTTCCCCTAAATAATAAATATTTGATTTCAAATATATATTTGGATGACAATTTGTAACAGTTTGTTGATATTATTTTTACTCTATTTCAAGAGCTGTTTTTTTTATTATTATTATTATTTTGACTATGTGACCAGCAGCAGAGGACTGTAAGCTCCTCCTGCTACTGTTTCCCTGTAAACAGGCTGAGAAAGAGCTGGATCATGTGACCGCTTTATATCGCTTAGGAAAAAGGTACTTTTTTTCTAGTTAATTAATTTTTTTTAATTAAAATATTACTGCCACCATCCACATACAGGAATAGGAAGGACAATGTAAATTAAACAGTGTGTCACTTTAAAACAGTATTAAACCCAAAACCAAATATGAAATGTATTGCAGCTTGCCAATCATTAGATGCGGGGCAATACAATCACTCACCTTTTAGCCTAGGTTCACACTTATGCAGGCTGCATTCTACGCAGGAACGCAGGGAATTTTTAATGACACGCCCAAGCACCTGCAAACATGTGCAAAGTTATCGTCCTACAGAGAAACATACAACCATTCAGCAGATCCATGGAGGTGCCATTAATTGTTAATAGCAGCCTCAAACATCTGCAAGTGCGCACACAGTCACAAGCTTTGTCGAATGCAAACAAACGTGATGCGATTTAGCAGACTTGCAGTGGTGCTATTAATAATTGCACTCCCAAGTACTTGCAAACACACATGCAAATTTGCATGCTTTCTTGACATGCAGAAGATCGTCTGCCATTTAGCAGATACACTATGGTGCCAATAATTAGCACCAATCCTTAATCCTCCCCGCCAATGCACCTGCAAGACATGAACCAGACTGCATGGTGGCGAAGCACCATGTGGTTCAGTGTGGCACATTTATGGAAAGGAGTCTGGGAGGCATTTCTCTCTCATAGGGCAGCCCATTGAACTCATTGGGCTGCCTTACACACAACCGAGCCTTAGGAACTTATTTTCTGTATTTCTCCTGCTTAGGGCAGCCTATTGAAATGAATGGGGAAGGCCTAAACCTCCTTATATGTGATTAATGTGCAGCCTCTCCTGGGTACAAACCTTGGTTGCCTCTGGAATGCCTCTAGGTCACTGAAGCTGCATTCCATCTCCAGCTGAAAGGACAAGGACTGCAAGTCCTAATTTTATTGCAGGAATGAGAGGCAATAGGGAGTTGGTATATTGTTTCTCGGGGCATAAATCACATTTATGGCTGTGCTATGGCATCTAGGCAGAACAACAGATAAATAAACCTGGGCTGTGGAAGAGCACATCATGCAAAATATTTTTTGAGGGGGAGAGCACAGGAAATCGAAGCTCTTGATACACGGCCTAGGCGCTCTCCACAGAGACTAATGTGCTCAGGTTCACAAACGCTAAATCCGGCCATGTCGGGAATCTATTGAAGTCAGTTACATTGATTAATCTTTAGGAGCAGACCGGGTTACTATTAACCCACTTATGTCTTTGGAAATTCACAGACAACTAGAAAGCAGAACAATGCTGCTGGACGGTAAAGGAAAATGGATGTTGAAACAAAATATTGATATGGGAAAATAAAACAAATCAATTGGAGGACAAATCAGGCATTATTTGAAAAATAAGGATGTTCTAATCACTGAATTTAGTTAATTCCTGCTATGGTTTTTTTTCTGGAAAGCCAAGATAAACTAGCTTTTTTAGGAATCCACGGAACCAACAAAATGTATAAAAACATCAGTTTATTCCACAGATTGTTAAAAATTTGTTAGAAGAAAACCAGATTACAAATGTTGATACAAACACCTGTATATAGTCACCCCCTGGTCCAGTACCTCCATAGCATATGTCAGGGCTCTCCAAATCTTTGAAAGGGCTAGTATACTATCCTTCAGATTTTAGGGGGGCCAGATGGTGGAAGTAGAAAATTCCCTGGTGTCAGTGGATGTAACCAATGCCCGGTGTCAGTGGATGTAACCAATGCCCCATTAATGGTATTAGTGGGAGGGATAGTGCCCCATTGTTGGTATCAACGGGTGGAGTAGAGCCCCATCGCTGCTGTCTGTGGGAGGAAGAGTGCCAAATTGCTGGTGTCATTTTGAGGAATAGTGCCTTGTATCAGTGGGAGAAATAGCACCCTATCGTTGGTGACAGTGGAAGGAAGAAAGCCACATTGTTGGTGTCAGTGGGAGAAATAGTGCCCCAAGGGCTGGATAAAGGCAAGCAAAGGGCCACAGTCTGCCCTTAGTCCGCAATTTGGAGACCACTGGGATAAATTCTATAACATGTCTTTAAGAAAAGAAAAGTAAAGATTCCATAACTAAAGCTACTAATAACCCGCAAGCAAATTGCCAAAAAATGGATGCAGCCCTCCCTGCCATCTATTTCCCAATGGCTCCATGCCGTTAACCAAGTTCTGCCATATATGACAGTCCTGTATGAACATAGGGGGTGCCCTAGGAAATACAACAAGGTGTGGGATGTTTGGTGCACTTCTAATCTCACTCGCGATCAGTAATGATCATTAAAAGTACGACTATAGGAGAACATGTTTGTAGGAGACTAGCCACATTAAGTAAAATACTTTTTATATGGTCACATTGTTTTCTTATATGTACAAATTGAGACATGACTCGTTATGTCATTGGTTTATAGCTTTGTTTTCCAACACATGCACACAATTCAAATTGTAAATATTTTGTACTGCAATGTCTAATTCTGTATTTTGACTTTTTACATTAAAACGTGCTAAAACAAAAACTAGTATACAGCAAAGAGCAGGTGTTCTCAACGCATTTTCTGGAATATATCCACTTCAAGAGTATGGTGGGTGTGTACAGGGTGTTGTCACCATCGAAAAAAATTCCCTCTGACGACCAATGTTAGGACCCATAGGCCAGAGATATGGCAACCAAACTAGGAGGACAGAAGGCTATGGCATCATATTAAGATTTGTTTAATCCATTGAAGGCATAATGAGCCTCATCCAAGTGGAACGATGGTGCTACATATAATTTGACAATCCCTCCTTTTAAAAAGGGACCAAATCTGTTTGGTAGTCCAGTGAATAACACCCTGGGAAAATGTTGTGGACACAAATTCTCTACTGTTCTGCACTAGGAAGACCCAATATAAAACTCTTACTGATTGCTGAGGGCTCCATCTTGAAATAGTCCATGATTATCTAAAAGCATTGTGTGGGAATTGGGTGTAATACTGCCAACTACCATTCAAAACAAACACGCTACAGTTGCCATATATAAAGTGAGTAGAGCTTAGAGCATATCTATGGTCACAAATGTTAAAATTATATGTTCATTTTCACATTGCATTTCAATCGTTTGTTGCCTACTCCTATTAATCTGGGTGACCTTGACGTTTGTGAAGATCCCCACACATTTCCTTCCTTGAATTCCGTTACACGTAGTCACTATGTCCTGTGATTAGTCACTGCTGTATCACACATTTCACAGAGCCTGCCTTCTGATCTACATTGGTGATGAGAGGAGGAGTTTCAGGAGGCGGAGTCAGTACAGGAATCACTGCTTGCAGGCAGCAAGGTAACCTGGTATATGTAGTCCTTAGAAATTGAAAGGAAACAGTAGTAAAGAAACTGCAAAGCATGGTGTCAGTTTGAGGAATAGTGCCTTGTATAAGTAGGACAAACAGTGAACCGTCGTTGGTGTCAGTGGAAGGAAGAAAGCCGCATTGTTTTCATCAGTGAGAGAAAGAGTACCCTATCCTTGGTGTCATCAGTGGGAAGAATAATGCTTTGCCCAACAGGTTCACTTAACACCCCCCCATCTCCTGTCCCATTGGGAATCGTCTTTGATCCACGCTCCTTTATTGTAAACTGGAAGTGATGACCTGACATCGCTTCCGGTTTACTCTGAAATGTTCTGTACTATTTATAAAAATCTGAAAACATTCAAAAACACCGATCTTGGTGTTTGGAATGTTTTCACAAGCAGAGAAGGGATTTGGGGACTCAGAGACCTCAGATCCCTCCATAAAAATACCTGCCACTTGCCTGTTGCTGTCACAGGGGATGTTTTTATGTCACCTTGTGACAGCAATAAAAGTGATTCAAAATTAAAATTTAAACTGGCAGTGGAAAAAAATTTATAAAAATGAATAATTAAAAAAAGTAAAGTCCCCCTGTGCTCACACGCAAAAGACAAACACAAATGTCAGGCCCACACATGTGAGATCGTCAGATCATGGGCAGTAATTCTAGCACTAGGCCCCCTCTGTAAATCTAAAGTGGTAACCTGTAAAGACTTTCAAAGCGTCACCTATGAATAGCAAAATTTACATTGTTTTGTCGCCGTCACATGTTTCGTATCTATTTACTCAGATAAACATCTTTTAGGGTTTACAAAAAAAAGTAGGGTGGCTACGGTCCTACATACAGTGGTGCAATGAAGAGCAAAAGTAGCCACTCTCTTACAGGAAGTCAGATCACCGCAGAAAATAACAGCAGTGTGTAATTTGGGGGAGGCTGAGAACAATAGAAGAGACTTTTTTTTTTTTTCTTTTTTAGGTTAAAGAGGATCTTTACCCAATAAACAAAAATTTAACCGATTGCAGATACAAATGCTGTAGCTGCTTACTTTAAAAAAAAAAAAAAAAAAAAAATCCCTCACACTTCCCAGGATCCAGCGATGTCCTCACCCGACCCAACTCTTTGCCCTGGTTTTAGACCCAGGCAGCCGACTCTGTTCAGCTGCACCCTGTGAATGCTCCCGCAGTCTCCTGGAACCTGTGATGTGTCCCAAAAGGCTGCAGGGGAAAGAGGGGGGAAAACTTCCACTCAGATTGCCACGGTGAAAAAATTCCAAATACAGGAGGGGAGGAAAAGCGGAGTTTACCCTTTTGGGTACAGTTCAGCTTTAAGAATATATACTGAACTCAAATAGAATTCTTTTAACCAGTGTTTAGTGTCAATTAAGTCCATAATGGTGGCATCTGAATATTGGGAATAAAATCTGAGAGCTGCCGTTGCTGTCTTGTTTTCAAGATGCAGGGTCCCGAGTGGCTATCCTTGTCTTGGAACAAGTATGCATTTAGTCAAGTTTTGACATATGACCTGCACATGCTTGTTCCTAATTAAGTAGTAAAGGGGGGATGAAGATGACTGCTTTGGAACATAAATCTTCAATCAACAATGAGTTCTACATTTTCCTGTTTTACAGTTTGTTTTTTTTTCTGCCTGGAAATGCCCCTCCGTGTTAACCTGTGTCCATGCACACATAGGCGTTTACAGGAGTTTAGAGGCAAAAAAAATGTTTTAATGGCCATAATAAATTATTATTCTATAAATGGAATAGAATGCATTAAAGCCAAACATGTGAGCACACATGTAAAAAAAATGTGCCTTTTTATTGCATATTTTTGCTGTTTTTCTCCTGTAAAGAGAAAAGGCGTCTAACGAATGCAGTGTGCATTTGGCCTTCTTGTAATGGGCTGTGTTGCAGCCGTCATAAATCCTGGGAAAAGAGATCTCGTTTTCACCAAGAATCTTCCTGTTGTATTGTGTACACTGCGTTCAGCGCTTGCAAAGACCTCCTACCTCATTGTGACTCAATATTAATTGGGTCGGACACATCTTCCTTGTTCAGCTCTAATTACAGGCTTGTCTGTGCAGATGGTGCTATAGGATGCCGCACAAACCTGATTTACATCTCGGGTGGTTTAACTATGACCCATTCAGAGGATTTAAAAAGCCCCTTCACGTAGCATGTAAGGATTTACAGACTTTTTTTTTTTTTTTTTGTACTTTTTTTTTTATTAAGAACAACTCCTAAAAATATATCATTGGTAGCTACTAAGTTTGAAAATAACACATTTTGTATACATAGGACCTGTTGTACTTTCCAAAAGATTCATTATGATCTATAAACTTCTCATGCATCAACTTCTGCTCTGCTAAATGACAGCTTCCATTTCTGTAAACTGTCATGTGTGATTGATTTTCTTTTTGTATTTCAATGGTTTTTATTAATTTGTAAACAATTCAAGAAAACGTAAGCAACAAGACACGCCCACGCAGGAGCTATCAATTGCACATAAAAAGTAGAGAAAACAGTGCTCTAACACCAACAGAGCAAAAGGTGCGCCCACGCAGGGGCCATCAATGGTACATTACAAAAACAGTGATATAACACTGACAGTAGCTCAAAGGCAGCTATCCACAGCCTCACAAAAGACAAACAAATATAAGAAGGAAAGAGGAGTAGAAAAGGAAGAAGAAAACAAGACCAGGAGTAGGGGTCCAGGAACGCCAATACCGAACAACAGCACAACCCCAGACTAGCCGAGGGGAGCATGGGAAGAGTATATGTCAACCACGGCTCACATATTTTCAAAAATTTCCATTGGGATTCATTACAGATACTCGACATCTGTTCATTGAGCATCGGAGTGGTCATACGCTCACCCCTTGAAGAGGGACAGACGGGCTCTTCCATGCCTGAGCAATTGTTCTGGTGGCCGACAAAAACAAATAGGAAGCAAACTTCTTCTGGTGAGCCAACAGGCCCGATATGGGACAATGAAGCAAGGCGTACCAAGTATCCTGGCATATGGAGAGATGGAACAAGGTGAAAAGGAGGCTAAATACACGAGACCAAAAACGTTTCGGGCATGACCACAATATATGTAAAACGTCTCCACGATGACCACTACCCCGAAAGCATCGATCACTGCAGGCAGGGTTCGCCTGGGCCCACTGAGTCGGGACCCAGCACCAGCAAAACAATACTTTGTAAGCCACCTCCAACTTAGTTGGATTGATTTTCTTTTTGAACTACTAGTGAACAGTACCGTAAAGGTAACACCAACTCGATCATGTCACCGGACTGGAGCTCCCTTCGATTGGGTGATTATAGACTTCAGCCCTTTCACAGGGTAGATAGAATAGGTTTAGAATGAGGGTGGGAAGAGATTTAAGTATAATTTTTTGTTTTTTACTGAGCTTTCATTTTAAACCTTTGTAACACATAGGAACCCTTTTAAGTAATTTTTAAGTCTCAGTAGCCCCTAACAGTGTTGAGTAAGTTGTAGTTATATTAATAAATAAAAATCACGATTGTGGCACACCTAGTCTATTTGATAACCGGTGCCAGTTATTTTTTTTTTTAACACTTCTCCTCTTAAACATAAAATTATTTTTTTACGAATAATCACAAATAAATAGTGTCCAGAAAAGAAACGTAGACCATGAAAGTTGTAGTGCCTGCTTACATTAGTCTAGTGGTCCCATATATTAGGAGGGATTTGGGAGAGGGAACCACTTGTATTCTTGGTCAGTTTGGGAAGGATCCCCCTTAGATTGGTGATCAGTGGGCAGTTTGCCTCCCTTTATAGACTGCTAAAAAAACATTCACTGATGTCAGTGGATACTCAAACAAATTTTCTTTTGTTCATAAAATCCCTGGCAACCTCTGGAGGAACCCCTAGATTTCCACAGTACTTGGTTGAAAAAAAGCTGGTTTGGGCACAGGTTCACTTTAAAGATACACGAATATCTCATGAAGGCCAAATGACAGTTTCTCTGTAATGGGCATTTCTTGGACTCTCATTACCTGTGTTTCATGACTGCTCCATGCTACTTAGTTCCGTTCAGTCGGTCATATGACAGTGCTTTGGCCTAGTGACTGGCTGCTGGGTCCAGCACAGTATCACAAGGGAGCAGGTTACAGATTCCCTCAAACCCAGAAGTGTTTGGTATTCCCACTGACTGCTAAAGAGCAAGGAGTCATGAGGGAGCACAAGTAAGGGGAAGTGAAGTGCTGTAGAAAGGTATTTGCCACCTCCTAATTTTTTTTTTTTTTGCATATTTGTTACACTTAAATGATTCAGACCATCAGACAAATTTTAATATTCTACAAAGATAACCTGAGTAAATGCAAATTGCAGTTTTTAACTGATGATTTAATTTATTAAGGGAAAAAAGCTGTTCAAACCTGCCTGGCTCTATGTGAAAACGTAACCCCTCCCCCCCCCCTCCCGGTTAATCGTGAATGATCTGTGATTACCCACATTTTGTTTGATTCCTGACAGACCTGTTGAATCAAGAAATCCCCTAAATAGAAGCTGTCTGACAATGGGAAGCACCCTTAAATTTAATCACATCATGCTGCGATCTAAAGAAATTTAAAAACCGATGAGAAACAAAGTAATTGACATGTATCAGTCTAGAAAGGGTTACAAAGCCATTTCTAAGGCTTTGGGACTCCATTGAACTATCGTGAAGGTTATTATCCACAAATGGAGAAAAGTTAGAACAGTGGTGAACCCTCCTAGGAGTGGCCAGCCTATCAAAATCACTACAAGAGCACAACTACGACTCATCCAGGAGGTCATAAAAAAAGCCAGAACAACCTCTAAAGAACTGCAGGCTTCACTTGCCTCAGTTAAGGTCAGTATTCATTATTCAACATTAAGAAAGAGACTAGGCAAAAATGGCATCCATGGGAGAGTTCAAAGGTGAAAGCCACTGCTGACCAAAAGAACACAAAGGCTCGTGTCTGACATTTGCCTAAAAACATCTTGATTATCTCCAAGACTTTTAGTCAAGTACTCTGGACTGATGAGACAAAAATTGAACTTTTTGGAAAGTGCATGTCCCATTACATCTGGCGTAAAACTAACACCACAATTCATGAAAAGAACATCATACCAACAATCAAACAAGGTGGTAGGGTGATGGTCTGGGGGCAGCTTCAGAACCTGGAGGACTTGCCATAATTGATGGAACCATGAATTCTGTACTGTACCAGAAAATCTCACAGGAGTATGTCTGGCCAACTGGTTGAGACCTAAAGGGTCATGCAGCATGGGGTTTAAAGGGAAATTACCATCTCGCATAGGGCCAGGCAGGTTTAGAAAGTTTTTGGGGTTATGTGTGTAAGATTAAAATTTGTTTGATGGTCTGAATCATGTGAGTGTGACAAATATATAATAAAAAAAAAAAAAAAACCAAATCTGGAAGGGGGCAAATACTTTTTCACAGCTCTGTATAAGTTGATCTGCCCATTTGAGGACAATGTTGCTGCACAGTGCAAGGGCAAGGTGACAGTGTCTCTTTAAATGGTCAAGAGATAAAGTAGAACTGTAGGCAAAACTTTTTTTTTTTCTTTTCTTTTTTGGATAGAGTTAGAGAGGGATATACCCCATGTCAGTTTTTTTTTTTTTGCGCCATCTGTATCCCATTGCTGAGATTTCCCTTCACTTGCTGTCCCATAGCCAAACCGTAAGTGAGAGGAAATCCCTGCAAATTCAAGGAATTCCTTGGGACCCCCAGGTCATCAGAACTTGTGGGATTTTCTTTTATGTTCACTTTCAATGATAATGGTCAATAGGACAAAAAAACTGGATAAATGTCCTTAACAGTTGCACAGCAACAAAAATGACAAACGTTTGAATCCACCTCTGCTCTGTCCAAAGCTAAAAAAAAAATGTTGCCTTTAGTTATACTTTAATAAAATTTATATTTTAGCTATACGTGCAGCCTGGTTGACTGAGTCAGCTCCTGGTTTCTTCGATGTCTAGAACTTGAACTGGGAAGAGTTTCTTGCAGTTATCTTTGTCCTTATCCACCTGGCAGTTTTGGGTGTTCCTGCCCACCTAAAACAAATGAATAAAATCCAGAAGGGAGAGAGAGGAACTCCTTACAATGGCTAAACCAAGTGTGCAGACCTGGAAACTGGGAGTCCCCTAAGGAGATAAGAAAATGTCAGGTGGGATAAAGTGGATGTTAACCTCAGACATGAAATATGAACAAAGCATATCCCTCTATAGTGTAAACTTGTCTCAATTAACAGTAAGTGTCATTTCTATCTACTGCTTTGTTCCTCTGCTGTCAGCAGGAATCACTTCTGACAAAATTTCCTGACACCAAGAGAAAATTATGACGGGCAGGACCTTCAGCAGTTTGACAGCCTCCACTCTCTTCCTGTGTGACAGCCTCCACTCTCTTCTTGTGTGCTGTATGGAGAGGGGTTTGTCTCTTTCCTCCAATCCGCTCTCAGAACTCACCTTACTGAGCTCTGCAGAGTGTAACTTCAGCTCTCTGTCCCCTTTTTTCTGAACTCTCTGGCAAGCTTTATAATTCAGCACTTTGGATGGCTATAGAGCAGAGATGGCTGCATATAAACAGGTGCAACCTATATAAGACGATTTGTTTCATCACTGTGTATCACATGAGGCCCATCACTTCACTGGGCATATGGAAGGGTTTACAACCACTTAAACTGCAGTACGGAAAAGTGAGGTTACTGGCCTTGCTATGTTGTCTGAAAGGGTTCCTGGATCTCAAGACTATCAGAACAGAAGTATTATTATTATTATTCAGTATTTATATAGCGCTAAAAGGTTTGCTCAGCGCTGTACATCATAGTGGGGGACAGAACATGAGACATAACAGTAACAAAACTATACGCGAGGGGTTCGAGGGCCCTACTCTTTCTAGCTTACAATCTAGGAGGGAGGGGATAGTGGTACAGGAGGAAGTGGCTGTGGGGGATGGAGTGGTAGGAGGAGTGGAGGAGATCGGCTGTTAGGTGACGGCGGGGTAGGCTTCCCTGAAGAGATGGGTTTTCAGGGTGCGCCTAAAGGTGAGGAGGGTAGGTGACACTCTGATGGATTGGGGTGGTGAGTTCCAGAGGATGGGGGAAGTCCTGGAGAAGTCCTGCAGTCGGGTGTGGGAGGTGGAGACAAGGGAGCTAGAAAGTAGGAGGTCTTGTGAGGAGCGAAGATTACGAGTAGGGTGGTATTTGTGTATCAGGTCGGTGAGGTAGTTTGGGGCAGCATTGTGAATGGCTTTGTATGTCTGTGTTAGTAGTTTGAATTTATTGTGTTGGGCAATCGGGAGCCAGTGGGGGGGAATGACAGGGGGGTGGCAGAAGAGGAGTGGTTGGTAAGGTGGATGAGTCTGGCCGCTGAGCTCAGGATAGACTGAAGTGGGGATAGCCTGCGATGAGGTAGGCCGGTGAGAAGGGAGTTGCCGTAGTCCAGACGTGAGATAATAAGGGAGTGAACGAGTTGTTTAGTAGTGTCTGGGGTTAGGAACGTACGTATTTTGGAGATGTTGCGGAGGTGGAGCTTGCATGAGTTTGCCAACGATTGGAAATGGGGTTGGAAGGACAGGTTTGAGTCTAGAGTGACACCTAGGACTTTGGCTTGCGGGGTGGGAGTGATGGTGGCGTTGTTGGTCATGATGGAGAGGGTGGGGGGGGGGGGGGGCACACGCTGGGGGGAAAATCAGGAGCTCGATTTTGGAAAGGTTCGATTTGAGGAAATGGAGCGACATCCAGTCTGATATGTCGTTCAGTAGGTGGGTGATACAGGCGGAGACTGAAGGGGTGAGGCGAGGGGTGGAGAGGTAAATTTGCGTGTAATCGGCATAGAGATGGTAGTTGAAGCCGTGGGAGTGTATCAGTTTGCCGAGGGAGAAGGTGTAAAAGGAGTAGAGAAGGGGCCTGAAGACAGAGCCTTGGGAGACCCCAACAGAGAGGGGGAGGTGGTAGCGTTATAGGTAATGCTGAAGGAGCATTGGGATAGATAGGAGGAGAGCCAGGAGAGAGTGGAGTCTCTGATGCCGAGGGAGTGTAGTTTATTGAGGAGGGGGTGGTCAACTGTGTCGAAGGCCGCGGAAAGGTCGAGGAGTAAGAGGACTGAGTAGTGGCCATTAGCTTTGGCAGTTAGCAGGTCATTAGTGATTTTGAGTAGGGCGGTTTCGGTGGAGTGTAGGGGAAGGAAGCCAGACTGTAGTGGATCGAGGAGGTTGTTGTCAAGTACAAGCATTTTGCTGGAAATATATACACATGTGTATTTCAATTATTTACTTGACTGCCTGAAATGCTGTTTTCAATGTATTTTATTATTATAAACCTTTGGCAGTTAGTCAAATGCACCTGAAAACACAAATAATGTATTTGCCCTGCATTTGATATTTCAAATGGAGGACTCTGGACTCTAGGCCCAGCCTGTAAAAAGGGCCTAGATGTCAGCCCCGGGTGTACTAACCCTGATCCTCTGTCATTTTAATTGTCAAATACAAGAGCATTTTTGGTAAGGGTTTACAACCAATTTAAGCCTCCAATATCCAACTAAAACATCTCTAAATGGATGGTCTGCATTGAGCGAACATTGTTTTGGCCACTGTGCTCTGTGATTGTTAAATATTGCAGTTTTAATATTTGGTCATGGGGTACCAGGTGACGGAATCCCTGACAATAATTGGGGGGTGGGGGGGGGTTTCTTGGAAAGTCTTGTTGTGTAGTCTGTGGGGTCTACTAACATTCTATGGCGCTCTTGCTTGTTTCTTGTAATTGTTGATGTGCAGCTTGTGCAAATGTTTAATGACAAAACATGTATTTTGGGATCTCCTACGTGGCACCAGTTTTAAAAGCTTTCACGTCTGTAAAGAACCTACATGTGCACTTGATAGAAGTTGTTTATTTCCATATATACGCTCACCGGCCACTTTATTAGGTACACCTTGCTTGTGCCAAGAAAATATCCCCCCCCCCCCACCCATTACACCATCACCAGCCTGAACCGTTGATCCCAGAAATGGTATTCTGCATACCTTTGTTGTAATGAGCGGTTATTTAAATGACTGTTGTCTTTCTATCATCTCAAACCAGTCTACACATTCTCCTCTGACATCAACAAGGCATTTTTGTCCACACAACTGCCACTCACTGGATATTTTCTCCTTTTCAGACCATTCTCTGTAAAACCCTAGAGATGGTTGTGCGTGAAAATCCCAGTAGATCAGCAGTTTTTCAAATACTCAGACCAGCCCATCTGGCACCAACAACCATGCAACGTCAATGTCACTTAAATCCCCTTTCTTCCCCGTTCTGATGCTCGGTTTGAACTTCCAGTTGTCTTTACCATGTCTAAATGGTTCCATGCGATTGGCTGCTTAGCAATTTATTTTACCAAGCAATTGAACAGGTGTACCTAATAAAGTGACCGGTGAGTGTATATGGCCCAGTGAGCTCCACTTGCTTCCCAGTCCTATGCCGAGTGACGGCCCTGCTGAATACTGAACACATGAGGTTGACCGGTCAGAACCAGCACCGTTCTTTGCATTTTCTGAATGAATGTAAAGTGTTCTGTGTCTGGACGAGCTGGAGAGTCAGGGTGGTGATGTCACGCTCTCCACTTCATCCAATCAAAGAATGCTTTGCAGTCATTCAGAAGATGCAAAGCATTACCTGAATGGCACTGGTTCCGAACGGTCGACTTCCTATGTTCAGTATACAGCAGGGCAGCTGCTCGGCATATGAGCCAGAAGCGTGTAGAGATCACTGAAGCAGCAGGGTCTATTGCAGTGATTTGCAGCTCCAGGTATGGAATAAGTTAGTTTGTTCCAAGCTGGATGTAACTACGTATAAAATATCCATACCTGGAATTCTTCACGTTGTATAGTTCACCTTTACTGTCCTGCAACTAGTAGACAGCTCAACGTCTACCTGACGTACCTCATGTGATTGTATTGTTTTCTGACAGATTCCTGCACTCCATGTGTATGGTAATATTGATCTTATATCCTATATTTTTTTCCTTTTCCAGAGGTCGGACCCGCAGCTTCTCGCCCAATTCTACTATGCAGATGAAGAGCTGAACCAGGTGGCTGCAGAACTGGACAGCCTGGATGGGCGGAAGGACCCTCAGAGGTGTACACTGCTTGTTAACCAATTCCGCTCCTGCCAGGTGAGGTCACACTTCAGTAATGACTTGTTAAGGATGGGTGTCCTGGGTTTTCACTACAAGAAAAAGCAAGTTCAGCATTCTGTTAAAAGCCCAGCCCATGGTTATTTCCATTCACCATTATTTTATTTATTTCAGGTACTTATATAGCGCCATCAATTTACGCAGCGCTTTATATATATATATATATATATATATTGTACATTCACATCAGTCCCTAACCCTCAAGGGGTGTACAATCTAAGGTCCCTAAATTACATTCATACATACACATACTAGGGCTAATTTAGATAGGAGCCAATTAACCTACCAACATGTCTTTGGAGTGTTGGAGGAAACCGGAGTACCTGGAGGAAACCCACGCAGGCACAGGGAGAACATGCAAACTCCAGGCAGGTGGTGCCGTGGTTGGGGTTCGAACCAATGACCCTAGTACTGCCAGGTGGAAGTGCTAACCATTTAGCCACTGTGCTGCCCATACTCCTCTGCAACTATGTTGGAGCCCTCAGATATACCCCATGCTTCTGGGTATGGATGTATGAGCTTCTCCATATTTCCTGCAATAGAAAAAGTGACGGGTTTAGAAAGTGTATTTTAGATGTGCGTCACTGGTATCTGTTTAAAAAAGAAAAAATGCCATATTATATTTTTATGGTTCTCCTGCATTTTCTATTTAGAGCAAATCTCTTTCCAAAATGTGTTCTCATATGGGTTAGAACTTTTTTTTTTTGCTTTGTCTCTGTTGAGATTTCCCTTCCTACCGTTCTCCTGCACAGTAAGGCTAGGTTCACAGTAATCCGCGGAGTAAAACGCAGCATTGTGCCATGCAGGCAGCTGTTAGTGTGAGCTCCAGCAGGCAGCAGTGCGATGTGCATTTACTATTTTTCTTTTAACTTTATTTGAAGTGTCACGTGACAATAACAATTCAGTATTGTCTCCGCACAACTGCAGTGTGGTGACATGCATTGCCATCCAGTGTGCGGCACTGCATATTACACCAGCTTGGCAGTGTTAACAGGGCACTCAAAAACTGGTTGTTTCTCCTCGTGGGGACCTGCATTATTCCACTGCAGAAAACACAGGTCACTGCATATAGCGTGAACAAGCCCTAAGTGACACAGAATTTCTGAGCTTTGCCAGTGGGTAATGTTACGTAGGTTTGACAGCCTTGGTTTTAGACCTGATTCCTAACTTTTATTTAGTGTTACTAAACCCCGGACCCTGCATTCACTATATACGGTCTCCCACAGTACACACAACATGGAAACGCAATTATTTTAGTAAATATATGTAAGTATCAGGTGCAGCACTAGAACATATTATGCAGCATATAAAGCAATAAGACTTATAAAATCCAAAATACTGTGAAAAGTCATATGTCACCTAGTGGTGAACAAAGTGGATATAATGTGAATAAAATGTCCCAATTGAACACAGCCCACGTGAGGATCTGATATGATCCTAATGATGTTGCGTGGAGAAGTAATCCGGGGTGGCAGATGATAAATAAATAAATTGCGCACTCACCAGAAGTGTGTATATACACGCATATGAGATTAGCCTGTCTCATCAGGTATAACACAGATCATCTGCTTCCAAATAGGGTCAGGATCTTATACACCTTCTGGTCACGTCTGGATACGGTGCTCAGATAACCTTGATGCGCATCACCGTCAGGGGTCCCTGTAAAGGCAGATTCTGCGAATGGAGGCTCACAATAATAAAGAGAGCCCAATAAGGACCACATAGTGTGATATTGTAGAAGACTTTATTTCATCAAGACATGTGCAAGACAAATCAAGAATAAAAGAAAAGAGACACTGACCATATAAAATTCAGGATGGCCACCAGCGGTGGCTAGACGTCCAGTAACTGTAGTAAATATAAACTGCTTATTACCTTTTCTCATCAGCATTTGGAGCAGTCTTGTGACTTCTGTCAGTGTCCAGCAGAGCACTGATTAAAGCTTGTAGAAGGAGTTTTCATGCTCTTCTGATTGTCCTATGAGGCTGCATAATCCCTGACCCTCTGTCGAGACAGTGCTGATTGGCCCTGTGCTGATCAGATGCACTTTCCCAAGAAAAAAAAACAAAAAACACTTTAGCAATACACACCAAACTGAGCATGTGCAGCTCGTCCTCAAGTCTCTGATCAATCAAGAGATGGATTGGGGACAGTAGAAGGGGAGGATCAGAGTAGACAGAATCAAACATCCTTCTTACACAGTGCAGAGGATTAACCCCTTAGGTTCCTCAGTGAGTATAACATGCATGCTTTACTGCATATACAGACTGATTTTACTGTTGTGGGTTTAGTAACACTTTAAAAGAGAACTATGGGATATTTTTTTTTTTTTAAATCATACTTACCTAGATGGATGCAGGATTGGCCTGATGCTACATATGTCCCCTGTCTGCTCTAAATTTGAGAAGCCGTTGTGAGCAGAGAGCGGTTACGGTCAGTCATTGCTGTCTGCTCTGAAGCCCCCTCCTCCCATGCTCACTGGAGTGCTGGGTTGTGGAGTGGGAGGGAGCGGCTGGCTCAGGCTCTCAGCAGATCACTGATCCAGATTCTGGGGTGGATCCCAACTTTAAAGTTGGGATCTTTCCCCAGCATGGACCGCCTGAGTGATGTCAGCCGACAGCGGGCTTCAGCCCACTGTCAGCTGAAAAGGGATCACAGGAGTGCAGAATGAACTGCACTCCTGTGATCCACAGGAGAAGTACAGCCAAAAGAGCTTTGGCTGTACTTCTCCTTTTTAAAGCAGTATTAAACCAAAAATGTAATATATTGCAGCTTACCAATCATTAGATGTTGTGGCTGTATATGTACATGGGTTAAAGGTTTACATGAATAAATAAAAGCTGATTATTGTAAGCACCTCTGTCAGTGGCAAATGTTTTGTTTTAAAATTCTTAACTGATACATCTGTAGGACAGCTTGTTCTCTTGAAAATCAGGTTGTAGATCACCAAGTGAAAATAAAAGAAAAAAAGCCTTAATAAAAAGTAATACAGCCATCATTTCTAAGAGTTGGTAAGCTGTAATATAATAAATGTTTGCTTTGGGTTTAGTACCACTGTTATTGATTTATTTATTTGTAACATTTACAACTTTTCAAGTTCAGCTGTAAAGAGTACCTGGCAGAATTTTTCTTCAAACGATCATTTATATGAGGAAATGGGCACAAGAACTTTTGATCTTGGTGCCCAAGTGTCTCTGGGGTTATTTTCCAGCCAGCAATCCAACTTTCTTCCAGCAGAGGGGGCCCTCTTTGAAAGTGTTGTCTTTTGACATGTGATGTTTGCTGCTGCTGCTTGAATGCAGTCAGCCTCATTCATCATGATATACTGCAGGACAAAGCACATTCTTTTTTCATCCTAGCATTTGGGAACACTGTGGATGTTATGAGTGCCTCTTTTTTAAAAGGCCTAATTGGGCACATTTTGTGTTTTTTGGAGTAGTAAGAAGCTCATCTGGAGACCGATGACATGTTTGCAGGGGATCTGAGATATTCTGGTCCTTGCAAAATAAAGTGTGTGCTTAGCCAGCCAGCGGGGGCTATTTACTAAAATTTCCTTGTGCAAAATCGGGTGCAGCTCTACATAGAAACCAATCCGCTTCCAGGTTTTATTGCCAAAGCTTAATGGAACAACCATGGCTCCCTCCTATAGATGCAATGGAGGAGTGAGAGTAGCCACCTTAGGACAGGAAGTTGGAGATGTACTAAAACTGGTGCACACAGAATCTGTTTCAGCTGTGCATACTAACCAGTCAGCTTGTAAGTTTTATTGTCAAAGTTTAACCCCTGGTTCACATATATGCGGCCGTGCAGGTAGTGTTTTGCGCGGGCGTGAGAGCCCATTCATTTGAATGGACTCCCGTGCCCCGTGACACACAGGGAAGAAGTCCCTGCACTTCTTTGGAAACCGCAATCCGCACGGGAACTCCCAGTGTGGTTGCGTTTTCCAGTGTGGGTGGCGTGCCATTAGAAGTAATGGCACCCACCCGCGAATCCGCATTCCTCTGTGTGGGTGGTGCGGCTGCACAGATTTTCGTGCAGATCTGCAGCGGCACCACCCGCATATATGTGAACCAAGCCTAATTGAACGAGCGGAAGTTAGAAGCTGATTGGCTACCATGTACAGCTGCACCACATTCTGAGCGCTCCAGTTTTAGTAAATATCCCCCAGTATATTGATGCGTTCCTATAGAACAGCCAATGTCCACTTTATAAGGCTTAGTCAATATGAACAACTCTCACATCTGCAGGGAGGAGTAAGAGGGGAGCTGGAAGTTTGTGCGTTTTTTTGGTTTCTTTTTTTTTTTTTTTTTAACCAGCCCTGCAATTTTTAAAATCTCATTATATAAAATTTCATTGAAAATAATTTACCCTTGGAGGTTACAAAAGACAACACTAAATGCAAATTAAGTTAGCCAGATGCCAAAGAACTCCCCGGAGCTTTATTACGAAGCTAATTAAAGCCTATAGATGTAAGTATTGCTTGTCTTGTGTTCCTAGTTAAATGTGTGCGCTGCCAAAAGAATACAGGCCGATAACGTGATAAAGCGATGTTTGGGAACGCGACGTGTAAACCGTAAAAAGAACAGTTTAGTTCCTGCAGAGTGAGATGTGTTTTCATCATTAACCCCCCGCCTGATCTGCAGAGAAAGACGCAGTACATCAACCAAACGCTGACACCGGATAGAGAATCGTGCACGGCGTCTGAGTTCTTTGATTGTAGCCGCGTCAGTCAGGCATATGACCGCAGCCAATAGCCAGATTTTTTAATCAAAATAAGAGCGAAGAGGGAATTTACAAAAACAGATGCAGAATGATAGTCATCATCATTTCATTATCTAGTGCCATCTTTTTTTTTTGTAAGGGTTTACTATAAATATGCATGATTTAATGCTGAACTCCAGGCAGCTTTATGCCAGTAATGTATTCATTTAAAAAAATGTGTTTTACATTGCAGCAGTGTACAGTAAATACTGGAACCTGTCCCAGTGTTAGTCTTCTGTAAGCCCTGGCACTGCAGCACTCCGTGTGGGAGAAGGGGCAATTGGGTCTCTATTGCTTTGGATTGTGTTGGAAACTGGGAGGGGGAATTCTCAGGGATGCCTTACTCAGTCTGCTACTACACCTGTATTGGTCAGTGACAGGTTGGATCAGGATGCATTTCATAACTTCTGTATGATCTTCAGAGAGACCCAGGACCTGACTGTACAGGCGGGTAGGTGTGCAAGGGTAATAGAATTACAAAACCTGTGTTAGTTGTTCATTTAGGCCCCATGTACATGGGACACTTCTGAACGATGGAAACTGACTGCTGGAAAATGTAGGTTAAAAAAGTCTGTTTAGCCTTATTTGCATAACGCGTTTATGCGCTTTTGTGTTTAGAAGCGTTTTTTAAAGATAAGCACAAGAGAATCTCCCAAATGCCCAGAATGCACTGAAAAGTGGTAAATTATTAACTATTTCAGACTTTTAGAAAAATACAGAGAGTAGAAGCAGAGAAAGAAGTATGTGTTGAGATTAGCTTAGGTGTGAGTTGTTCATTAACATTTCTTTTGTTTCCAAGGGTGGGAAAGGTGGAGTGAGTCATTAAGGTCACCTGGCAGGGGGTCTTCATGAGGAATTTAAGGTGTGAATGGTCAATAATGTATCTTTTGTTTCCAAGGGTGGGAGAGGTCTGAGGTGTGAATTGGTCATTACAATGTGTGAAAATCTTGGTAGGAACATCCTGTGTTCAGTGTTTTGTCCATTTGAGTACCTTGAAAACGCTTTGCATGCATTTTTCATGATGAAAAAAGGCTCTGGACAGCAGCGGGAATTGGAAGAGTTAAGAAAAAAAATTTTCCAAACACGTGTTTTGAAACGCTGATAAAATCAACTGCTGAACGCAAGTTTTCTGCGTTCAAAAAAACAACTGTAAACTCAAATGCCTGTAAATGACGATGTTACATGGACACATAGGAAAACATTAGGGGGAGTTCAGGGGCTGCTGAAAAACACGCTGAACAGCTCCTAAACGTGAGTTTATCAGCAGCAGTGTACATGAGCCCTTATCTGTCTTGCAACTGTGCAGTGAACTGTTTGTCTGGCGTTACACCACATTGACCTATTTAAAGCTGAACTCCAGGAGAAAAAAGATTTACCCTTGCAGTGGGTCTGCCTTCCTACTGCAAAGGTTAACTGCTGGGCACGGGTATCAAACTGGCGGCCCTCCAGCTGTTGCCAAACTACAAGTCCCATGAGGCATTGCAAGATTGACAGGTACAAGCATGACTCCCAATGGTAGAGACATGATGGGACTTGTAGTTTTGCAACAGCTGGAGGGCTGCCAGTTTGACACCCCTGGCCTAGGGGATGATAAATAAATTGATATACTTACCTTATTCTTTGATTCTGCAAGCTTCCTCCTCTTCATGTCCCTTGGTCGCAGCTCTCTGGCATCATCCCTTACAATGCAGGACCAGTAATCCTGTATTGAATGGGAGTACGCCGAGAGCCCACCCACATTCCAGAGCAATGGACAACAGAGGAAAGCACCAGATGCTGAGGGAGCAAGGAATAATGTGGGTATATAACCTTTTTTAATTATCTCCTAGGTAAAACAAGTACATTTCAGGAGTTTGGTCAGAGCCACATTAAAGTGTTACTAAACCCACAACAGTAAAATCAGTCTGTATATGCAGCAAAGCATGCTTGTTATACTCACTGTGGAACATAAGG